>NC_031982.2:1684546-1948308 GCF_001858045.2 Oreochromis niloticus | reverse complement strand
TCTAATAGCAGCACAAATGAAAATTTTTGCAGCACAAACCAGCACAAACGTAGCACAAACGTTTGATACCACTTTTGTTGGATTGAAGAAGGTGGGGGGCCAACTCACTCACATGCCCTATGGTGGTGAGCCAGCGGAGAGAATACAGCAGGGGTGTCCAAAGTGCGGCCTGCGGTCCTTTTTAATTGGCCCTCAAGTAATTTTATAATAGAATAGAATGGCCCGCACTTCAAGTTTTGCTTGAGTGTATTGCCTTCTTAGTTTTAACACCAGGGGGAGCTGCTGTTGATCAAGGCAGTTGCTCCACAAAAAGGACAATCACAGAAGAAATTTACCCCAAGTTACTAAACATGGCAGAACCAAAGAAGCGAAAGGCGAAAGTGAGTGCAGAAAATTTCAGACACGGTGGGAGAGTGAATATTTCTTCAAAGAATTCAAGTGTGTCTGTTTGATCTGCACTGAAACTGTGGCAGTTATGAAAGAGTATAATGTACGACGTCATTATGAAACCAAACATCAGGCCTATGCATCCTACACTGGTGCTGAGCGAGAGCAGAATTAAAGCAAAGGGTAGCTCTCCTGCGGGGTCAGCAACAGTATTTTTTCGTGCTCAAATTGTCCAGGAAAAGGCTCCAATAGCAGCTATGAGGTCCCCAACTCATCGCAAGACATGGCAAGCCTTTTCAGATGGAGACCTCATAAAACGCTGCTTGTTAAAGTCACCGAATAATGTGCCCGGAAAAAGTGCAGGACTTCAACAACGTCAGCATGTCCAGAAATACAGTTGTGCGACGCATTGAAGACTGCAGCCAACATTAAACTGCAACTGTCTGATAAAGCTGTGCTTTTGATTTTTACTCCATCGCATGCGATGAGAGCACCGATGCCACAGACGCGCACAGCTGCTAATTTTTTTTTTTTGCGGGGAGTGGACGAGAGCACGAGCGCTTTAGGTGAGTAAAAAATATTCCACAGTACCCGTGTGTTAATAAGCATGCATGTGCAGGTACATGCTTCAAACATCAATAATGCGCATCAATTCTGTCACTACCCTGCTTTTGCGCACCACTTTCTTATATGCGTTTTTCTTGTTAACACACAGAGTACACACCGCTGTGACAGCGCACGCACACGCAAAGTCAGCTGATCTCATCTGATGCAGATCTGCTCCTTGGTCAAGTGACATTTGTCTGGATTTTTGGCACGAGTGGCGTACGATGAGCACCGCGGCTGGATGGCCCGATTTACATACCCAGCAGCTGATACTCACCAGAATAATTTACTAAAATTATGGACTCCTGTTATTAAGTCAGTTCAGTCTGTTAATGTTGATAACCGTTTCAAACGAACGTTAATAGGTGTGTTGCTAAGCTAAGAACTTAAATAACAAGCTTGAAATGTACCGTCCCATTTTCCCTTATGTTTTTCTCTGTGCTGTAAATCTTCTGTCCAAGAAGAAATCTGCTGCTGTTCTGAGAATGAGCTACCAAAGCTTTTCTGAATAAATCAATAAAGATCCATTTATGGAAAGCTGTGATGAAGGCAGTTTTGTCTTTAATTATATTCAACAATATAACACATTTGACCACTTTTAAATGATTTTTCTAACTTTAATACACTACAGTTAAGGTTATATACCCAATTTCTAGTAAGTGGCACAGCCCTCCTATATTTTTATGTATGTGGCCCTCAGTGAAAAAAGTTTGGACACCCCTGGAATACAGGTCGGTGATGTCACGCTTGTACGAGATGGGCCTGAAACCGTCACTGCTATAACCCGGCGCGACTACGCATTGTTAAAACAGATGGTGTACGCCTCACATCTGGCTCTGTGGCTGAGGCCCATAGCTGGACTGGCCATCAGGCATACCGGGCATTTGCCCGGTGGCCGCTGGCGATTTTTGTTTTTATGGGCCGATGGATTTATTTTTTTTTTTTAGGAAGGGTATATATAATGAAAGGTGTTGGATTGGCCAATTGTCATGATCGACTAACCTTAACAGCACTTTAATGACGTGAAAAAGTGTTTTCCGAAGCGATTTTAAGGAAAGAGCAAAAATGTGTAGATTGAGTGCAAACGGTTCTCATGTGTCCTCAGTTTTTCCAATGTCGTTGGGTGCCCGAAAACGCAATATGTTGACGATTTGTCACCTAGCGTAAAATGTTACGCTTTGGAGTGAGAACGTGTTGGCCTGGAATAAGTGTGTAGGCTCATTTTAAGATTTAACTATCTTATTTGTTGCCTAGAATAAGTGGTTAAATCTTATTTTAAGTTTAAATTGTTCTGATTGTTGCCTGGAATAAGTGTGTAAGGCTTATTTTTAGCTTTATTAGTGTGAATGCTTGTAAAAGCATTCACAGTATTGTTGTTGTAATCTTTATTATTGTGTGGATGCCTAAAGGGCTTCCACACTATTGTTTTCCTGTTCTCTTTATTCTTTATTGTGTGGATGCCCTAAAAGGGCTTCCCACAATTGTTTTCCTGTTTCTCTTTATTGTGTGGATGCCCTAAAGGGCTTCCACACAATTGTTTTCCTGTTTCTCTTTATTCTTTATTGTGTGGATGCCCTTAAAGGGCTTCCACACTATTGAGTTCCTGTTTCCTATATTCTTTATTGTGTGGATGCCCTAAAGGGCTTCCACACTATTGAGTTCCTGTTTCTCTTTATTCTTTATTGTGTGGATGCCCTAAAGGGCTTCCACACTATTGAGTTCCTGTTTCTCTTTATTCTTTATGTGTGGATGCCCTAAAGGGCTTCCACACTATTGTTTTCCTGTTCTCTTTCTTCTTTATTATTATGTGTGCCTATGCCAAGAGGCACACATATACTATCCTCGGATTTATTATGTGTGCCTATGCCAAGAGGCACACATATTACTATTCCTCGGATTTATTATATTATTATGTGTGCCTATGCCAAGGGCACACATATTACTATTCGTCGGATTTATTTATTATTATTATGTGTGCCTATGCCAAGAGGCACACATATTACTATTCGTCGGATTTATTATTCTTATTATGTGTGCCTATGCCAAGAGGCACACATATTACTATTCCTCGGATTTATTATGTGTGCCTATGCCAAGAGGCACACATATTACTATTCGTCGGATTTATTATTCTTATTATTATTATTATTATTATTATCTCCATCTTCCGCCTAAATTTCGGCACGTATCACGCCCCGCAGTTTTGAGAAAAGCTTCATATATGTTACCTCATTTTGTGCGGCTGGATCTGGAATGGTGTGCTATGACTTTTGGTGTTTATGACTATTATGTTTTTTAAATATTAATATTTTAGTGAAAATTTTCCCACGCTCCTCTGCCAAACAGTTTTGACAATAGGGGTACATATGTTACATCATTTTGTGCGGCTGGAGCTGGGCTAGTATGGTGTGACTTTTGGTGTTTATAACTTTTATAGTTTTTGAAATATTAGATTTTAGTGCAAATTTAGGCCAATTTCTAGGCTCCTGAGAAAGATTCTGCTTTTGGCACCATAGAAACAGACTTCATTTGTGGTGTGTTGGCTCTCTCTAGTGGTATACCGGGAGTAGTACGGCCTAAAGGGTGCCATGCTTGGTGAAACTACATATCCCACAATTCATAGCATGCCTCTACCGAGTCAAACAATGGCGGACACCACTTCGTTTTATATGTCTTTTATTCGTGTTTCTAGGTCACAAAATACACTTTTAAGATATTTTCAGGCGAGAATGTAGGTGTGTAAACTTCAAATATCTGCTCGTTTTATCAAGACATCCCATATTAGCGACAATTCTCTTAAGTGTTGCTGATAGCCGGCTAGCTAGCTAGCTTAGCTAGCTAGCGCCCTTCGTGAAAAACCACCCAGGCTTGGCTGATAGTGAGGTGGCTAAAATTTGTTTAATCGCCCGATCGCTCGGCAAGGGTCTGTGTCTTAGCTGGACTTATTTTCGTTTATATGGCCGATGATGCTGGTCGATGTGGAAAAAATAACTGAGTTGTTTGGTGGTGGAGCTACAACAGAGGGCAGCTATCCACCGGTGTGTGACAGAAAGGACATGTCGCGAACGAGACATACAAGGCGGTGAGGCTACCGCCGATCGTCCGGTGTTTGCTAACGCGGAGGTCAATCGTGGATCAGGGAAAGCAAAGGCAGGAGCGTGAGGTGAACTGAATTTCAGGTAAGAAGTTATGACCTGCACTCTATTTGGGTCAGATATAAACCGAGTTTAGGTGTAGTTTATTTAGCAACAGTTCTCAGCTTAGCTAGCTAGCGCGGCTAGCGACCCTTCGTGAAAAACCACCCAGGCTTGGCTGATAGTGAGGTGGCTAAAATTTGTTTAATCGCCCGATCGCTCGGCAAGGGTCTGTGTCTTAGCTGGACTTATTTTTCGTTTATATGGGCCGATGATGCTGGTCGATGTGGAAAAATAACTGAGTTGTTTGGTGGTGGAGCTACAACAGAGGGCAGCTATCCACCGGTGTGTGACAGAAAGGACATGCCGCGAATGAGACATACAAGGCGGTGAGGCTACCGCCGATCGACCGGTGTTTGCTAACGCGGTGGATCAGGGAAAGCGAAGGCAGGAGCGTGAGGTGAACTGAATTTCAGGTAAGAAGTTATGACCTGCACTCTATTTGGGTCAGATATAAACCGAGTTTAGGTGTAGTTTATTTTCGTTGTGCTGACTTTTTCATCACTTACAATAACTCGTACTGCGTGCTAGCTAGCACTACGGAGTTTGTATACAGCTGTGTGCGCGCTAAGTTACCGATGTTACCGATGTTGAACTTTATGACAGCCTCCCCTGTCATTCTCTCGCCTGTTGAAACTTCAGTCATGAAACTGATCAATGATCGGCTTTTCTCTCTTGTTTGTTTATCGCGCTAAACAACAGCAGCACGTTTAAGCTTGATCAGCTGTTGTTAGAATTCTTTTGATTTTAATTTCTAGTATCAGCTGATGTTTGCTGGAGCATGAAGATGAAATCAGGAGATGTCCTTACTGAATCATCAGAGCTGAACTGGTGATGGAGAAACAGGTTTACCCTTAGGTGACATGAATGAGTTGAAGGGAAGTTATGAACTGTTTCTGACAGACAAATATACACCAAGCTCCTTTTTTTGTGTAGCTGACAGCTGGTAACTGTGCAGGGGCGGATCTAGCAAAGCTTTTGCCAGGGGGCCAGGTAGGGCATTAACAGAGAAAGGTGGACACAAAGATATACTTTTCTTTCTTACTCTCATATAAAATATTTAGCTTTTATTAAATAGTTATCTGAATCTTACAACCAAAGTTTGTATAATAATACACAAGATTGGCTGTAGACCATTGTTCATCATTCAGAACACTGTGTAAAAATAACAAAAAACAAAAGTGAATGCAAAAGTGCATAAATATTTATTTTACGTGTTTGATGTGTGTGGCGGGGCGTGGTCTGCAGTGCCGCTGCAGGGGAGGTGGACCCACCTGAGCGGCACCTGCAATCACGCCTCTCGGGCGTAGTCTGTGCTCTCTCGGCTGTTTTTGGGTGTGTGTCGGGCTGTGAGTTGAAAAGCTACAGCCGGCTGTTTGGGTACACCAACCATGTGTGAAAAGTGGTCCATAACGTAATGCTTCAAAGCGTGTTCATGCAAGCATTGTCGGATCTGCCGTGGTACAATGGGACTTCTGCTCATGAACCTGTGTGCACAGCGTCTGCAAATCGGCGCTGTACGAAGTAACTTCATCTTTACACAAAACTGTAAGCTGTCATCTGTGAAGCGTGAGCGGTGTTTGTTTTTACCATAGTTCATGGTGGAGAATGGGTGCTCTTCTGAGTTTTGCTCTCTGTAGCTGTATGAATGGCAAACTACACTGAATAGCAGCGGCATAGGCACACATAAAATTTCTTCTGAAATTTCGCTTTCTAGTTATTATTATTATGTGTGCCTATGCCAAGAGGCACACATATTACTATTCGTCGGATTTATTATTATTATTATGTGTGCCTATGACAAGAGGCACACATATTACTATTCGTCGGATTTATTATTATGTGTGCCTATGCCAAGAGGCACACATATTACTATTCCTCAGATTTATTATTCTTATATTATTATGTGTGCCTATGCCAAGAGGCACACATATTACTATTCGTCGGATTTATTATTCTTATTATGTGTGCCTATGACAAGAGGCACACATATTACTATTCGTCGGATTTATTATTATTATTATTATTATTCTCCAGTTTCCGCCTGAAATTTTGCAGCGAATCTCGCCCCGCAGTTTTGAGACAAGCTTCATATATGTTACCTCATTTTGTGCGGCTGGATCAGGAATGGTGTGCTATGACTTTTGGTGTTTATAACTATTATAGTTTTTTAAATATTAATATTTTAGTGAAAATTTTCCCGCGCCTCTCTGCCTAACAGTTTTGACAATAGGGTTACATATGTTAGATCATTTTGTGCGGCTGGAGCTGGACTAGTATGGTATACACTTTTGGTGTTCATGACTTTTATAGTTTTTGAAATATTTAGATTTTAGTGCAAATTTAGGCCAATTTCCATAGAAACAGACTTTATTTGTGGTGGGTTGGCTCTCTCTAGTGGTATACCGGGAGTAGTACGGCCGAAATCTGTATGCTTGTTTTTAAACTCAATATCCCATAATGCATAGCACGCCTCTGCCGAGTTCAACAATGGCGGACACCTCTTCGTTTTAAACGTCTTTTATTCGTGTTTCTAGGTCACAAAATGAACTTTTAAGATATTTTCAGGCGAGAATGTAGGTGTGTAAACTTCAAATATCTGCTCGTTTTGTCAAAACATCCCATATTATATCTGACGATGTTGCCGGCTAACTAGCTAGCGTGGCTAGCGACCCTTCGAGCACCCGGGCTTGCCTTCAGTGAGACTGCTGACCATCACCTGTTCGCTCGCCAACAGACTGTCTTAGGTGGACTTATTTTTCGTTTATATGGGCCGATGATGCTGGTCGATGTGGAAATAATAACTGAGTTGTTTGGTCTTGGCTAACGCGCAGCTACAACAGAGAGCAGCTATCTACCGGTGTGTGTCAGAAAAACATGCGGGAACGAGACATAGGAGGCGGCGAGGGGACCGCCGATCGACCGGTGGTAGATCGTGGATCAGGCAAACCTAAGGCAGGAGCGTGAGGTGAACTGAATTTCAGGTAAGAAGTTATGAATTGCACAGGAGTTTCTATAGAGCTGTGTGCGCGCTAAGTTACTGACGTTGAACTTTATTTTATTCATAACGGTTAGTCCGTAGAGTTGCCGTACAAACGGAATCGTCCCACATTCAGAGAAAATATTACAATTTATTCTGTCGTTATGAAGCCTCCCCTGTCATTCTCTGGCCTGTTGCAACTTCAATCGTGAAACTGATCAACGATCGGCTTTTCGCTCTTGTTTATCGCGCTAAACAACAGCAGCACGTTTAAGCTTGATCAGCTGTTGTTAGAATTCATTTGATTTTAATTTTGCGGCTGGTCCAAACCAGGAGATGTCCTTACTGAATCATCAGAGCTGAACTGGTGATGGAGAAACAGGTTTACCCTTTACAGGGCTCGCAAAATCGCTAGCCCGACGTCCCGGGCTAGCGATTTTTCCAGTCGGGCTACCAAAATCCATCTCAGCCCTGCCCGTCGGGCTATCATGGGAGGGAAAGATATGTCAATGCTTTTGCATTCTTTCGCAAATGTAGCTGAGTAATTATGTCATCGGCATCGATGAGCCACTGTCAATATGTGACACATTGAAATCGCGTTTGAATTTGCGCTTGTTTTTTGCTTTCACTTTCACTTTGCGCTAACTGTGTGTAGAGAGCGACAGCACTAATTGGTAAGTCACAGATTAATTGCACACCACTTCCTCTGACATCGTCTTATCAATCGTTAGCTTACTATCAAACATGACAAGTGAAATCTCCTGCAGCAAGCTTAAACGTGATAGAGGCTGATTACGCAGAGAATTGCTGATCGTTATGTAAATATGCATGTAAGAGCAGATGGATTTAAGCAGGTATTTTAGTTCTGCAGAGCCAAACAAGAGAGGTCAGGGTGAAGAAGGGGCAGCCAAAGAAAAGCCAACCACAAAACGGAAAAGTTATGACAAATCAGACTATGAGGGAAAAAGAAAGCGCAGCTTTATGGTTTCATGGACTAAAGAATTTATGTGGCTGGAATACGACGAGCTAAATAACCTCATGTTCTGCCGGGTGTGTTGTGAGTTTCCCTCGATTTCTGAGTCGACAAGCGCCTTTGTTACTGGGACCAGTCATTTTAAGAAAGACCCCATCAGAACCCATGACAAATGCAAGAAATGCATTATTGCCCAGTCTGCAATATCTTTCCCAGAACAAACACCAATTGCAAAAAGCATACTAAAAATAAACCAAGCATAACAAGAAGTCCTGAAAAATCTGTTTAGAACAGCCTACTATGTTGCAAAGAGTGAACTACCACTGACAAAATTTAGCAGTCTTTGCAAACTTCAAAAAGCAAATGGCCTAGATCTTGGTTGCACTTGCCTCTTACCTGTGATTTCAGTGGAAATGTCAAAAATAAGGATCTGACACAGACTGATTCCTGTTGTACAGTTCTTACAAGTTCATAGAAATTTGTTCAATTAGAACCAAATATTTGAGTTGATGATTGAAATTGTTGTTGTAATTTGTGTTTTAAATATTTTTAGATTGATGTTTTGTTTCCTTTACAGTATTATACTTTAATGTATAATATTGTAAAGGAAACAAAACATCAATCAAAAAATTGTCCTCTTTTTTTTTTTATTCGGGCTACTTAAATTTATTACCAAAAACTGAAGAGTGCCTCCCCGAAGGGCTACCAGGGATTTTGAAATTTTGCGAGCCCTGCTTTAGGTGACATGAATGAGTTGAAGGGAAGTTATGAACTGTTTCTCAGAGACAAATAAACACCCAGCTCCTGTTTTTGTGTAGCTGACAGCTGGTAACTGTGCAGGGGCGGATCTAGCAAAGCTTTTGCCAGGGGGCCAGGTAGGGCATTAACAGGGAAAGGGGGACACAAAGATATACTTTTCTTTCTTACTCTCGTATAAAATATTTAGCTTTTATTAAATAGTTATCTGCATCTTACAACCAAAGTTTGTATAATAATACACAAGTTTGGCTGTAGACCATTGTTAATCATTTACTGTGTAAAAATAACAAAAAACAAAAAGTAAATGCAAAAGTGCATAAATATTTATTTTACTTGTTTGATGTGTGTGGCGGGGCGTGGTCTGCAGTGCCGCTGCAGGGGAGGTGGACCCACGGGTGTAAAGTCTGTGCTCTTTCGGCTGTTTTTTGGGTGTGTGTCGGGCTGTCAGTTGAAAAGCTACAGCCGGCTGTGTGGGTACACCAAGCATGTGTGAAAAGTGGTCCATAACGTAATGCTTCAAAGAGTGTTCATGCAAACATTGTCGGGTCTGCCGTGGTACAATGGGACTTCTGCTCATGAACCTGTGTGCACAGCATCTGCAAATCGGGGCTGTGCAAAGTCACTTCATCTTTACCCAAAACTGTAAGCTGTCATCTGTGAGGCGCGAGCGGTGTTTGTTTTTACCATAGTTCACGGTGGAGAATGGCTGCTCTTCTGAGTTTTGCTCTCTGTAGCCGTATGAATGTCAAACTACACTGATTCGCAGCGGCATAGGCACACATAAATTTCTTCTGAAATTTTCGCTTTCTAGTTATGTGTGCCTATGGAAAGAGGCACACATATTACTATTCGTCGGATTTATTATTCTTATTATTATTATTATTCTCCATCTTCCGCCTAAATTTCGGCACGTATCACGCCCCGCAGTTTTGAGAAAAGCTTCATATATGTTACCTCATTTTGTGCGGCTGGATCTGGAATGGTGTGCTATGACTTTTGGTGTTTATGACTATTATAGTTTTTTAAATATTAATATTTTAGTGAAATTTTCCCGCGCTCCTCTGCCAAACAGTTTTGACAATAGGGTACATATGTTACATCATTTTGTGCGGCTGGAGCTGGGCTAGTATGGTGTGACTTTGGTGTTATAACTTTTATAGTTTTTGAAATATTTAGATTTTAGTGCAAATTTAGGCGAATTTCTAGGCTCCTGAGAAAGATTCTGCTTTTGGCACCATAGAAACAGACTTCATTTGTGGTGTGTTGGCTCTCTCTAGTGGTATACCGGGAGAAGTACAGCCTAAAGGGTGCCATGCTTGGTGAAAACTACATATCCCACAATTCATAGCATGCCTCTACCGAGTCAAACAATGGCGGACACCACTTCGTTTTATATGTCTTTTATTCGTGTTTCTAGGTCACAAAATACACTTTTAAGATATTTTCAGGCGAGAATGTAGGTGTGTAAACTTCAAATATCTGCTCGTTTTATCAAGACATCCCATATTAGCGACAATTCTCTTAAGTGTTGCTGATAGCCGGCTAGCTAGCTAGCGCCGCTAGCTTAGCTAGCTAGCGCCCCTTCGTGAAAAACCACCCAGGCTTGGCTGATAGTGAGGTGGCTAAAATTTGTTAATCGCCCGATCGCTCGGCAAGGGTCTGTGTCTTAGCTGGACTTATTTTTCGTTTATATGGGCCGATGATGCTGGTCGATGTGGAAAAAATAACTGAGTTGTTTGGTGGTGGAGCTACAACAGAGGGCAGCTATCCACCGGTGTGTGACAGAAAGGACATGCCGCGAACGAGACATACAAGGCGGTGAGGCTACCGCCGATCGTCTGGTGTTTGCTAACGCGGAGGTCAATCGTGGATCAGGGAAAGCGAAGGCAGGAGCGTGAGGTGAACTGAATTTCAGGTAAGAAGTTATGACCTGCACTCTATTTGGGTCAGATATAAACCGAGTTTAGGTGTAGTTTATTTAGCAACAGTTCTCTTACGTGTTGCTGATAGCCGGCTGGCTAGCTAGCTAGCTAGCGCGGCTAGCGACCCTTCGTGAAAAACCACCCAGGCTTGGCTGATAGTGAGGTGGCTAAATTTGTTTAATCGCCGATCGCTCGGCAAGGGTCTGTGTCTTAGCTGGACTTATTTTCGTTTATATGGGCCGATGATGCTGGTCGATGTGGAAAAATAACTGAGTTGTTTGGTGGTGGAGCTACAACAGAGGGCAGCTATCCACCGGTGTGTGACAGAAAGGACATGCCGCGAACGAGACATACAAGGCGGTGAGGCTACCGCCGATCGACCGGTGTTTGCTAACGCGGAGGTCAATCGTGGATCAGGGAAGCGAAGGCAGGAGCGTGAGGTGAACTGAATTTCAGGTAAGAAGTTATGACCTGCACTCTATTTGGGTCAGATATAAACCGAGTTTAGGTGTAGTTTATTTAGCAGCAGTTCTCTTATGTGTTGCTGATAGCCGGCTAGCTAGCTAGCTAGCGCCGCTAGCATAGTTAGCTCGCGCCGCTAGCGACCCTTCGTGAAAAAGCACCCAGGCTTGGCTTATATTGAGGCGGGTGAAACTCGTGTCAGCACCCGGTCGCTCGCCGACAGTATGTGTTTTAGCTGGACTTATTTTTCGTTTATATGGGCCGATGATGCTGGAAACCGAAGGCAGGAGCGTGAGGTGAACTGAATTTCAGGTAAGAAGTTATGAACTGCACTCTATTTGGTCAGATATAAACCGAGTTTAGGTGTAATTTATTTTCGTTGACCTTTTACAATCGTAATGCCACGGGAGTTTATATACAGCTGTGTGCGCACTAAGTTACTGACGTTGAACTTTATTTTATTCATTAGGGTTAGTTCATAGAGTTGCCGTGCCGTACAACGGAATCGTCCCACATTCAGAGAAAACATTATGATTTATTCTGTCGTTACGAAGCCTCCCCTGTCATTCTCTCGCGTGTTGAAACGTCAATCATGAAACTGATCAATGATCGGCTGTTCGCTCTTATTTATCGCGCTAAACAACAGCAGCACGTTTAAGCTTGATCAGCTGTTGTTAGAATTCTTTGATTTTAATTTCTAGTATCAGCTGATGTTTGCTGGAGCATGAAGATGAAATCAGGAGATGTCCTTACTGAATCATCAGAGCTGAACTGGTGATGGAGAAACAGGTTTACACTTTAGGTGACATGAATGAGTTGAAGGGAAGTTATGAGTTGTTTCTGAGAGACAAAGACCAAGCTCCTTTTTTGTGTAGCTGACAGCTGGTAACTGTGCAGGGGCGGATCTAGCAAGCTTTTGGGGGGGGGGGAGCTAGGGCATTAACAGAGAAAGGTGGACACAAAGATATACTTTTCTTTCTTACTCTCATATAAAATATTTAGCTTTTATTAAATAGTTATCTGAATCTCACAACCAAAGTTTGTATAATAATACACAGGATTGGCTGTAGACCATTGTTCATAATTCAGAACACTGTGTAAAAATAACAAAAACAAAAGTGAATGCATGTGTGAAAAGTGGTCTATAATGTAATGCTTCAAAGTGTGTTCATGCAAACATTGTCGGGTCTGCCGTGGTACAATGGGACTTCTGCTCATGAACCTGTGTGCACAGCGTCTGCAAATCGGCGCTGTACAAAGTAACTTCATCTTTACACAAAACTGTAAGCTGTCATCTGTGAAGCGTGAGCGGTGTTTGTTTTTACCATAGTTCATGGTGGAGAATGGCTGCTCTTCTGAGTTTTGCTCTCTGTAGCCGTATGAATGGCAAACTACAGTGATTAGCAGCGGCATAGGCACACATAAAATTTCTTCTGAAATTTTCGCTTTCTAGTTATTATTATTATTATTTTCCTTTTTCCGCCTGAAATTTTGCAGTGTATCTCGACCCGCAGTTTTTGGACAAGCTTCATATATGTTACCTCATTTTGTGCGGCTGGATCTGGAATGGTGTGCTATGACTTTTGGTGTTTATGAATATTATAGTTTTTTAAATATTAATATTTTAGTGAAAATTTTCCCGCGCTCCTCTGCCAAACAGTTTTGACAATAGGGGTACATATGTTACATCATTTTGTGCGGCTGGCGCTGGGCTAGTATGGTGTGACTTTTGGTGTTTATAACTTTTATAGTTTTTGAAATATTTAGATTTTAGTGCAAATTTAGGCCAATTTCTAGGCTCCTGAGAAAGATTCTGCTTTTGGCACCATAGAAACAGACTTCATTTGTGGTGTCTTGGCTCTCTCTAGTGGTATACCGGGAGTAGTACAGCCGAAAAGATTTATCCTTGTGTTGAAAACTCCATATCCCAAATTCATAGCACGCCTCTACAGAGTGAACAATGGCGGCCACCACTTCGTTTTATATGTCTTTTATTCGTGTTTCTAGGTCACAAAATAAACTTTTAAGATATTTTCAGGCGAGAATGTAGGTGTGTAAACTTCAAATATCTGCTTGTTTTATCAAGACAT
This sequence comes from Oreochromis niloticus, assembly GCF_001858045.2. NCBI lineage: Eukaryota > Metazoa > Chordata > Actinopteri > Cichliformes > Cichlidae > Oreochromis > Oreochromis niloticus. Next base: position 1,934,935 of record NC_031982.2, on the reverse strand, counting down.
CCCATATTTAGCGACAGTGCTCTGACGACGTCGGTCCTGCCTGACAGCTAGCCGGCTACCTAGCTAGCTGCCGCACTTGGCTGCAAATGGATAGCGAGGGGACTCTCTCTGTCGTTTCACCTCCCCGGTCTCTCGCAAATGCTCGCACAGAATCGGAGTTACAGCTGGATGTGGAAAAAATAACTGAGTTGTTTGGTGGTGCTATAACGCGGAGCTACAACAGTGGGCAGCTATCCACCGGTGTATGACAGAAAGGACATGCCGCGACCGCCGATCGACCGGTGTTTGCTAACGCGGAGGTCAATCGTGGATCAGGGAAAGCGAAGGCAGGAGCGTGAGGTGAACTGAATTTCAGGTAAGAAGTTATGACCTGCACTCTATTTGGGTCAGATATAAACCGAGTTTAGGTGTAGTTTATTTAGCAGCAGTTCTCTTATGTGTTGCTGATAGCCGGCTAGCTAGCTAGCGCCGCTAGCATAGTTAGCTAGCACCGCTAGCGACCCTTCGTGAAAAAGCACCCAGGCTTGGCTTATATTGAGGCGGGTGAAACTCGTGTCAGCACCCGGTCGCTCGCCGACAGTATGTGTTTTAGCTGGACTTATTTTTCGTTTATATGGACCGATGATTTATTTATTTATTCATTTTAGTAACGGTATAAACAGTGAAAGGTGGTGGATTGGCCAGATGTAAACTTCAAATATCTGCTCGTGTTACCAAGACATCCCATATTAGCTCTGATGTTTTCGGTGCCTGCAAAGAGCTAGACAGGTAGCTAGCTAACCCGAGCTGGCTGTCTTTTGACTCAGGGTCATAGCTGGACTTATTTTTCGTTTTTATGAGCCGATGAGGGTTTTTTTTTAGTAACGGTACAAACAGTGAAAGGCGGTGGATTGTCCAGATGCTGGTCGATGTGGAAAAAATAACTGAGTTGTTTGGTAGTCGCTGACGCGGAGCTACAACCGAGGGCAGCTATCCACCGGTGTGTGTCAGAAAGAACATGCGGGGAACGAGGCGGCGAGGCGACCGCCGATCGACCGGTGGTAGATCGTGGATCAGGGAAACCGAAGGCAGGAGAAGCAGGCGGCTGCCGGTCGGAGCGTGAGGTGAACTGAATTTCAGGTAAGAAGTTATGACCTGCACTCTATTTGGGTCAGATATAAACCGAGTTTATTTTCGTTGTGCTGACTTTTTACAATCAGTTATAATAACTCGTACTGCGTGGTAGCTAGCACGATGGAGTTTCTATACAGCTGTGTGCGCGCTAAGTTACTGATGTTGAACTTTATGACAGCCTCCCCTGTCATTCTCTCGCCTGTTCAAACTTCAGTCATGAAACTGATCAATGATCGGCTTTTCTCTCTTGTTTGTTTATCGCGCTAAACAACAGCAGCACGTTTAAGCTTGATCAGCTGTTGTTAGAATTCATTTGATTTTAATTTCTAGTATCAGCTGATGTTTGCTGGAGCCACAGCTGTAGAAGCGGCTGGTCGAAACCAGGAGATGACCTTACTGAATCATCAGAGCTGAACTGGTGATGGAGAAACAGGTTTACCTTTTTTTTAGGTGACATGAATGAGTTGAAGGGAAGTTATGAACTGTTTCTGAGAGAAATAAACACCAAGCTCCTTTTTTTATTTAGCTGACAGCTGGTAACTGTGCAGGGGCGGATCTAGCAAAGCTTTTGCCAGGGGGCCAGGTAGGGCATTAACAGAGAAAGGTGGACACAAAGATATACTTTTCTTTCTTACTCTCATACAGGGAGTGCAGAATTATTAGGCAAGTTGTATTTTTGAGGAATAATTTTATTATTGAACAACAACCATGTTCTCAATGAACCCAAAAAACACATTAATATCAAAGCTGAATGTTTTCGGAAGTAGTTTTTAGTTTGTGTTTAGTTTTAGCTATTTTAGGGGGATATCTGTGTGTGCAGGTGACTATTACTGTGCATAATTATTAGGCAACTTAACAAAAAACAAATATATACCCATTTCAATTATTTATTTTTACCAGTGAAACCAATATAACATCTCCACATTCACAAATATACATTTCTGACATTCAAAAACAAAACAAAAACAAATCAGCGACCAATATAGCCACCTTTCTTTGCAAGGACGCTCAAAAGCCTGCCATCCATGGATTCTGTCAGTGTTTTGATCTGTTCACCATCAACATTGCATGCAGCAGCAACCACAGCCTCCCAGACACTGTTCAGAGAGGTGTACTGTTTTCCCTCCTTGTAAATCTCACATTTGATGATGGACCACAGGTTCTCAATGGGGTTCAGATCAGGTGAACAAGGAGGCCATGTCATTAGTTTTTCCTTCTTTTATACCCTTTCTTGTCAGCCACGCTGTGGAGTACTTGGACGCGTGTGATGGAGCATTGTCCTGCATGAAAATCATGTTTTTCTTGAAGGATGCAGACTTCTTCCTGTACCACTGCTTGAAGAAGGTGTCTTCCAGAAACTGGCAGTAGGACTGGGAGTTGAGCTTGACTCCATCCTCAACCCGAAAAGGCCCCACAAGCTCATCTTTGATGATACCAGCCCAAACCAGTACTCCACCTCCACCTTGCTGGCGTCTGAGTGGACTGGAGCTCTCTGCCCTTTACCAATCCAGCCACGGGCCCATCCATCTGGCCCATCAAGACTCACTCTCATTTCATCAGTCCATAAAACCTTAGAAAATCAGTCTTGAGATATTTCTTGGCCCAGTCTTGACGTTTCAGCTTGTGTGTCTTGTTCAGTGGTGGTCGTCTTTCAGCCTTTCTTACCTTGGCCGTGTCTCTGAGTATTGCACACTTGTGCTTTTGGGCACTCCAGTGATGTTGCAGCTCTGAAATATGGCCAAACTGGTGGCAAGTGGCATCTTGGCAGCTGCACGCTTGACTTTTCTCAGTTCATGGGCAGTTATTTTGCGCCTTGGTTTTTCCACACGCTTCTTGCGACCCTGTTGACTATTTTGAATGAAACGCTTGATTGTTCGATGATCACGCTTCAGAAGCTTTGCAATTTTAAGACTGCTGCATCCCTCTGCAAGATATCTCACTATTTTTGACTTTTCTGAGCCTGTCAAGTCCTTCTTTTGACCCATTTTGCCAAAGGAAAGGAAGTTGCCTAATAATTATGCACACCTGATATAGGGTGTTGATGTCATTAGACCACACCCCTTCTCATTACAGAGATGCACATCACCTAATATGCTTAATTGGTAGTAGGCTTTCGAGCCTATACAGCTTGGAGTAAGACAACATGCATGAAGAGGATGATGTGGACAAAATACTCATTTGCCTAATAATTCTGCACTCCCTGTAAACACCAAGCTCCTTTTTTTGTGTAGCTGACAGCTGGTAACTGTGCAGGGGCGGATCTAGCAAAGCTTTTGCCAGGGGGCCAGGTAGGGCATTAACAGAGAAAGGTGGACATAAAGATATACTTTTCTTTCTTACTCTCATATAAAATATTTAGCTTTTATTAAATAGTTATCTGAATCTCACAACCAAAGTTTGTATAATAATACACAAGATTGGCTGTAGACCATTGTTCATAATTCAGAACACTGTGTAGAAATAACAAAAAACAAAAAGTGAATGCATGTGTGAAAAGTGGTCTATAATGTAATGCTTCAAAGTGTGTTCATGCAAACATTGTCGGGTCTGCCGTGGTACAATGGGACTTCTCATGAACCTGTGTGCACAGCGTCTGCAAATCGGCGCTGTACGAAGTAACTTCATCTTTACACAAAACTGTAAGCTGTCATCTGTGAAGCGTGAGCGGTGTTTGTTTTTACCATAGTTCATGGTGGAGAATGGCTGCTCTTCTGAGTTTTTCTGTCTGTAGCCGTATGAATGGCAACTACAGTGATTAGCAGCGGCATAGGCACACATAAAATTTCTTCTGAAATTTTCGCTTTCTAGTTATGTGTGCTATGCCAAGGGCACCATATTATTGTCGATTTTTATTATTATTATTATGTGTGCCTATGAAGAGGCACACATATTACTATTCGTCGGATTTATTATTATTATTATTATTCTTCAGTTTCCGCCTGAAATTTTGCAGCGAAACTCGCCCCGCAGTTTTGAGACAAGCTTCATATATGTTACCTCATTTTGTGCGGCTGGATCAGGAATGGTGTGCTATGACTTTTGGTGTTTATAACTATTATAGTTTTTTAAATATTAATATTTTAGTGAAAATTTTCCCGCGCTTCTCTGCCAAACAGTTTTGAAAATAGGGTTACATATGTTAGATCATTTGTGCGGCTGGAGCTGGACTAGTATGGTATACACTTTTGGTGTTTATGACTTTTATAGTTTTTGAAATATTTAGATTTTAGTGCAAATTTAGGCCAATTTCCATAGAAACAGACTTTATTTGTGGTGGGTTGGCTCTCTCTAGTGGTATACCGGGAGTAGTACGGCTGAAAATCTGTATGCTTGTTACAAAACTCCATATCCCATAATTCATAGCACCCCTCTGCCGAGTTAAACAATGGCGGACACCACTTCGTTTTATATGTCTTTTATTCGTGTTTCTAGGTCACAAAATACACTTTTAAGATATTTTCAGGCGAGAATGTAGGTGTGTAAACTTCAAATATCTGCTCGTTTTATCAAGACATCCCATATTAGCGACAATTCTCTTAAGTGTTGCTGATAGCCGGCTAGCTAGCTAGCGTCGCTAGCTTAGCTAGCTAGCGCCCCTTCGTGAAAACCACCCAGGCTTGGCTGATAGTGAGGTGGCTAAAATTTGTTTAATCGCCTGATCGCTCGGCAAGGGTCTGTGTCTTAGCTGGACTTATTTTTCGTTTATATGGGCCGATGATGCTGGTCGATGTGGAAAAAATAACTGAGTTGTTTGGTGGTGGAGCTACAACAGAGGGCAGCTATCCACCGGTGTGTGACAGAAAGGACATGCCGCGAACGAGACATACAAGGCGGTGAGGCTACCGCCGATCGACCGGTGTTTGCTAACGCGGAGGTCAATCGTGGATCAGGGAAAGCGAAGGCAGGAGCGTGAGGTGAACTGAATTTCAGGTAAGAAGTTATGACCTGCACTCTATTTGGGTCAGATATAAACCGAGTTTAGGTGTAGTTTATTTAGCAGCAGTTCTCTTATGTGTTGCTGATAGCCGGCTAGCTAGCTAGTGCCGCTAGCATAGTTAGCTAGCACCGCTAGCGACCCTTCGTGAAAAAGCACCCAGGCTTGGCTTATATTGAGGCGGGTGACACTCGTGTCAGCACCCGGTCGCTCGCCGACAGTATGTGTTTTAGCTGGACTTATTTTTCGTTTATATGGACCGATGATTTATTTATTTATTCATTTTAGTAATGGTATAAACAGTGAAAGGTGGTGGATTGGCCAGATGTAAACTTCAAATATCTGCTCGTGTTACCAAGACATCCCATATTAGCTCTGATGTTTTCGGTGCCTGCAAAGAGCTAGACAGGTAGCTAGCTAACCCGAGCTGGCTGTCTTTTTGACTCAGGGTCATAGCTGGACTTATTTTTCGTTTTTATGAGCCGATGAGGGGTTTTTTTTAGTAACGGTACAAACAGTGAAAGGCGGTGGATTGTCCAGATGCTGGTCGATGTGGAAAAAATAACTGAGTTGTTTGGTAGTCGCTGACGCGGAGCTACAACCGAGGGCAGCTATCCACCGGTGTGTGTCAGAAAGAACATGCGGGGAACGAGGCGGCGAGGCGACCGCCGATCGACCGGTGGTAGATCGTGGATCAGGGAAACCGAAGGCAGGAGAAGCAGGCGGCTGCCGGTCGGAGCGTGAGGTGAACTGAATTTCAGGTAAGAAGTTATGACCTGCACTCTATTTGGGTCAGATATAAACCGAGTTTAGGTGTAGTTTATTTTTGTTGTGCTGACTTTTTACAATCAGTTATAATAACTCGTACTGCGTGGTAGCTAGCACGATGGAGTTTATGACAGCCTCCCCTGTCATTCTCTCGCCTGTTCAAACTTCAGTCATGAAACTGATCAGTGATCGGCTTTTCTCTCTTGTTTGTTTATCGCGCTAAACAACAGCAGCACGTTTAAGCTTGATCAGCTGTTGTTAGAATTCATTTGATTTTAATTTCTAGTATCAGCTGATGTTTGCTGGAGCCACAGCTGTAGAAGCGGCTGGTCGAAACCAGGAGATGACCTTACTGAATCATCAGAGCTGAACTGGTGATGGAGAAACAGGTTTACCTTTTTTTTAGGTGACATGAATGAGTTGAAGGGAAGTTATGAACTGTTTCTGAGAGAAATAAACACCAAGCTCCTTTTTTTATTTAGCTGACAGCTGGTAACTGTGCAGGGGCGGATCTAGCAAAGCTTTTGCCAGGGGGCCAGGTAGGGCATTAACAGAGAAAGGTGGACACAAAGATATACTTTTCTTTCTTACTCTCATACAGGGAGTGCAGAATTATTAGGCAAGTTGTATTTTTGAGGAATAATTTTATTATTGAACAACAACCATGTTCTCAATGAACCCAAAAAACACATTAATATCAAAGCTGAATGTTTTCGGAAGTAGTTTTTAGTTTGTGTTTAGTTTTAGCTATTTTAGGGGGATATCTGTGTGTGCAGGTGACTATTACTGTGCATAATTATTAGGCAACTTAACAAAAAACAAATATATACCCATTTCAATTATTTATTTTTACCAGTGAAACCAATATAACATCTCCACATTCACAAATATACATTTCTGACATTCAAAAACAAAACAAAAACAAATCAGCGACCAATATAGCCACCTTTCTTTGCAAGGACACTCAAAAGCCTGCCATCCATGGATTCTGTCAGTGTTTTGATCTGTTCACCATCAACATTGCGTGCAGCAGCAACCACAGCCTCCCAGACACTGTTCAGAGAGGTGTACTGTTTTCCCTCCTTGTAAATCTCACATTTGATGATGGACCACAGGTTCTCAATGGGGTTCAGATCAGGTGAACAAGGAGGCCATGTCATTAGTTTTTCTTCTTTTAAACCCTTTCTTGCCAGCCACGCTGTGGAGTACTTGGACGCGTGTGATGGAGCATTGTCCTGCATGAAAATCATGTTTTTCTTGAAGGATGCAGACTTCTTCCTGTACCACTGCTTGAAGAAGGTGTCTTCCAGAAACTTGCAGTAGGACTGGGAGTTGAGCTTGACGCCATCCTCAACCCGAAAAGGCCCCACAAGCTCACCTTTGATGATACCAGCCCAAACCAGTACTCCACCTCCACCTTGCTGGCGTCTGAGTGGGACTGGAGCTCTCTGCCCTTTACCAATCCAGCCACGGGCCCATCCATCTGGCCCATCAAGACTCACTCTCATTTCATCAGTCCATAAAACCTTAGAAAAATCAGTCTTGAGATATTTCTTGGCCCAGTCTTGACGTTTCAGCTTGTGTGTCTTGTTCAGTGGTGGTCGTCTTTCAGCCTTTCTTACCTTGGCCATGTCTCTGAGTATTGCACACCTTGTGCTTTTGGGCACTCCAGTGATGTTGCAGCTCTGAAATATGGCCAAACTGGTGGCAAGTGGCATCTTGGCAGCTGCACGCTTGATTTTTCTCAGTTCATGGGCAGTTATTTTGCACCTTGGTTTTTCCACACGCTTCTTGCGACCCTGTTGACTATTTTGAATGAAACGCTTGATTGTTCGATGATCACGCTTCAGAAGCTTTGCGATTTTAAGACTGCTGCATGCCTCTGCAAGATATCTCACTATTTTTGACTTTTCTGAGCCTGTCAAGTCCTTCTTTTGACCCATTTTGCCAAAGGAAAGGAAGTTGCCTAATAATTATGCACACCTGATATAGGGTGTTGATGTCATTAGACCATACCCCTTCTCATTACAGAGATGCACATCACCTAATATGCTTAATTGGTAGTAGGCTTTCGAGCCTATACAGCTTGGAGTAAGACAACATGCATGAAGAGGATGATGTGGACAAAATACTCATTTGCCTAATATTTCTGCACTCCCTGTATAAAATATTTAGCTTTTATTAAATAGTTATCTGAATCTTACAACCAAAGTTTGTATAATAATACACAAGATTGGCTGTAGACCATTGTTCATCATTCAGAACACTATGTAAAAATAACAAAAAACAAAAAGTGAATGCGAAAGTGCATACATATTTATTTTATGTGTTTGATGTGTGTCGGGGCGTGGTCTGCAGTGCCGCTGCAGGGGAGGTGGACCCACGGGTGTAAAGTCTGTGCTCTCTTGGCTGTTTTTTGGGTGTGTGTTGGGCTATGAGTTGAAAAGCTACGGCTGCCTGTGTGGGTACACCAACCATGTGTGAAAAGTGGTCCATAACGTAATGCTTCAAAGCATGTTCATGCAAACATTGTCGGGTCTGCCGTGATACAATGGGACTTCTGCTCATGAACCTCTGTGCACAGCGTCTGCAAATCGGGGCTGTACGAAGTCACCTCATCTTTACCCAAAACTGTAAGCTGTCATCTGTGAGGCGCGAGCGGTGTTTGTTTTTATCATAATTCATGGTGGAGAATGGCTGCTCTGCTGAGTTTTGCTCTCTGTAGCCGTATGAATGGCAAACTACACTGATTAGCAGCGGCATAGGCACACATAAAATTTCTTCTGAAATTTTCGCTTTCTAGTTATTATTATTATTATTCTCCAGTTTCCGCCTGAAATTTTGCAGCGAATCTCGCCTCGCAGTTTTGAGACAAGCTTCATATATGTTACCTCATTTTGTGCGGCCGGATCTGGAATGGTGTGCTATGACTTTTGGTGTTTATGAATTTTATAGTTTTTTAAATATTAATATTTTAGTGAAAATTTTCCCGCGCTCCTCTGCCAAACAGTTTTGACATTAGGGTTACATATGTTAGATCATTTTGTGCGGCTGGAGCTGGACTATTATGTTACGACTTTTGGTGTTTATAACTTTTATAGTTTTTTAAATATTAATATTTTAGTGCAAATTTAGGCCAATTCATCTTTTGGCGCCAAATAAACAGACTTCATTTGTGGTGTCTTGGCTCTCTCTAGTGGTATGCCGGGAGTGGTACAGCCTGTGTACCCTTATTTGGATTACCGTAATGATGACAATTTCAACGGTGCGCACAGCGTCGCTGCTTTCAGGAGCCCTTGGAATTTTTAAGGTTGCGCAAATCATTCAAAAGTTACGGTAATGCTTGGTGGAAAACTCAATATCCACAATTCATAGCACGCCTCTACAGAGTGAACAATGGCGGCCACCACTTCGTTTTATATGTCTTTTATTCGTGTTTCTAGGTCACAAAATAAGCTTTTAAGATATTTTCAGGCGAGAATGTAGGTGTGTAAACTTCAAATATCTGCTTGTTTTATCAAGACATCCCATATTTAGCGACAGTGCTCTGACTACGTCGGTCCTGCCTGACAGCTAGCCGGCTACCTAGCTGGCTACCTAGCTAGCTGCCGCGCTTGGCTGCAAATGGATAGCGAGGGGACTCTCTCTGTCGTTTCACCTCCCTGGTCTCTCGCAAATGCTCGCATAGAATCGCAGTTACAGCTGGATGTGGAAAAAATAACTGAGTTGTTTGGTGGTGGAGCTACAACAGAGGGCAGCTACCCACCGGTGTGTGACAGAAAGGACATGCCGCCAACGAGACATATGAGGCCGGGCAGGCGATTGCTAACGCGGTGGTCAATCATGGATCAGGGAAAGCGAAGGCAGGAGCGTGAGGTGAACTGAATTTCAGGTAAGAAGTTATGAACTGCACTCTATTTGGGTCAGATATAAACCGAGTTTAGGTGTAGTTTATTTAGCAGCAGTTCTCTTATGTGTTGCTGATAGCCGGCTAGCTAGCTAGCGCCGCTAGCATAGTTAGCTCGCGCCGCTAGCAACCCTTCGTGAAAAAGCACCCAGGCTTGGCTTATATTGAGGCGGGTGAAACTCGTGTCAGCACCCGGTCGCTCTCTATTTGGGTCAGATATAAACCGAGTTTAGGTGTAGTTTATTTAGCAGCAGTTCTCTTATGTGTTGCTGATAGCCGGCTAGCTAGCTAGCGCCGCTAGCATAGTTAGCTCGCGCCGCTAGCAACCCTTCGTGAAAAAGCACCCAGGCTTGGCTTATATTGAGGCGGGTGAAACTCGTGTCAGCACCCGGTCGCTCTCTATTTGGGTCAGATATAAACCGAGTTTAGGTGTAATTTATTTTCGTTGACCTTTTACAATCGTAATGCCACGGGAGTTTATATACAGCTGTGTGCGTACTAAGTTACTGACGTTGGACTTTATTTTATTCATTAGGGTTAGTTCATAGAGTTGCCGTGCCGTACAAACGGAATCGTCCCACATTCAGAGAAAACATTATGATTTATTCTGTCGTTACGAAGCCTCCCCTGTCATTCTCTCGCGTGTTGAAACGTCAATCATGAAACTGATCAATGATCGGCTGTTCGCTCTTATTTATCGCGCTAAACAACAGCAGCACGTTTAAGCTTGATCAGCTGTTGTTAGAATTCTTTTGATTTTAATTTCTAGTATCAGCTGATGTTTGCTGGAGCATGAAGATGAAATCAGGAGATGTCCTTACTGAATCATCAGAGCTGAACTGGTGATGGAGAAACAGGTTTACACTTTAGGTGACATGAATGAGTTGAAGGGAAGTTATGAGTTGTTTCTGAGAGACAAAGACCAAGCTCCTTTTTTGTGTAGCTGACAGCTGGTAACTGTGCAGGGGCGGATCTAGCAAAGCTTTTAGGGGGGGGGGAGCTAGGGCATTAACAGAGAAAGGTGGACACAAAGATATACTTTTCTTTCTTACTCTCATATAAAATATTTAGCTTTTATTAAATAGTTATCTGAATCTCACAACCAAAGTTTGTATAATAATACACAGGATTGGCTGTAGACCATTGTTCATAATTCAGAACACTGTGTAAAAATAACAAAAAACAAAAAGTGAATGCATGTGTGAAAAGTGGTCTATAATGTAATGCTTCAAAGTGTGTTCATGCAAACATTGTCGGGTCTGCCGTGGTACAATGGGACTTCTGCTCATGAACCTGTGTGCACAGCGTCTGCAAATCGGCGCTGTACAAAGTAACTTCATCTTTACACAAAACTGTAAGCTGTCATCTGTGAAGCGTGAGCGGTGTTTGTTTTTACCATAGTTCATGGTGGAGAATGGCTGCTCTTCTGAGTTTTGCTCTCTGTAGCCGTATGAATGGCAAACTACAGTGATTAGCAGCGGCATAGGCACACATAAAATTTCTTCTGAAATTTTCGCTTTCTAGTTATTATTATTATTATTCTTCAGTTTCCGCCTGAAATTTTGCAGCGAAACTCGCCCCGCAGTTTTGAGACAAGCTTCATATATGTTACCTCATTTTGTGCGGCTGGATCAGGAATGGTGTGCTATGCCTTTTGGTGTTTATAACTATTATAGTTTTTTAAATATTAATATTTTAGTGAAAATTTTCCCGCGCTTCTCTGCCAAACAGTTTTGAAAATAGGGTTACATATGTTAGATCATTTTGTGCGGCTGGAGCTGGACTAGTATGGTATACACTTTTGGTGTTTATGACTTTTATAGTTTTTGAAATATTTAGATTTTAGTGCAAATTTAAGCCAATTTCCATAGAAACAGACTTTATTTGTGGTGGGTTGGCTCTCTCTAGTGGTATACCGGGAGTAGTACGGCTGAAAATCTGTATGCTTGTTACAAAACTCCATATCCCATAATTCATAGCACCCCTCTGCCGAGTTAAACAATGGCGGACACCACTTCGTTTTATATGTCTTTTATTCGTGTTTCTAGGTCACAAAATACACTTTTAAGATATTTTCAGGCGAGAATGTAGGTGTGTAAACTTCAAATATCTGCTCGTTTTATCAAGACATCCCATATTAGCGACAATTCTCTTAAGTGTTGCTGATAGCCGGCTAGCTAGCTAGCGCCGCTAGCTTAGCTAGCTAGCGCCCCTTCGTGAAAAACCACCCAGGCTTGGCTGATAGTGAGGTGGCTAAAATTTGTTTAATCGCCTGATCGCTCGGCAAGGGTCTGTGTCTTAGCTGGACTTATTTTTCGTTTATATGGGCCGATGATGCTGGTCGATGTGGAAAAAATAACTGAGTTGTTTGGTGGTGGAGCTACAACAGAGGGCAGCTATCCACCGGTGTGTGACAGAAAGGACATGCCGCGAACGAGACATACAAGGCGGTGAGGCTACCGCCGATCGTCCGGTGTTTGCTAACGCGGAGGTCAATCGTGGATCAGGGAAAGCGAAGGCAGGAGCGTGAGGTGAACTGAATTTCAGGTAAGAAGTTATGACCTGCACTCTATTTGGGTCAGATATAAACCGAGTTTAGGTGTAGTTTATTTAGCAACAGTTCTCTTACGTGTTGCTGATAGCCGGCTGGCTAGCTAGCTAGCGCCGCTAGCTTAGCTAGCTAGCGCGGCTAGCGACCCTTCGTGAAAAACCACCCAGGCTTGGCTGATAGTGAGGTGGCTAAAATTTGTTTAATCGCCCGATCGCTCGGCAAGGGTCTGTGTCTTAGCTGCACTTATTTTTCGTTTATATGGGCCGATGATGCTGGTCGATGTGGAAAAAATAACTGAGTTGTTTGGTGGTGGAGCTACAACAGAGGGCAGCTATCCACCGGTGTGTGACAGAAAGGACATGCCGCGAACGAGACATAAAAGGCGGTGAGGCTACCGCCGATCGTCCGGTGTTTGCTAACGCGGAGGTCAATCGTGGATCAGGGAAAGCGAAGGCAGGAGCGTGAGGTGAACTGAATTTCAGGTAAGAAGTTATGACCTGCACTCTATTTGGGTCAGATATAAACCGAGTTTAGGTGTAGTTTATTTAGCAACAGTTCTCTTACGTGTTGCTGATAGCCGGCTGGCTAGCTAGCTAGCGCCGCTGGCTTAGCTAGCTAGCGCGGCTAGCGACCCTTCGTGAAAAACCACCCAGGCTTGGCTGATAGTGAGGTGGCTAAAATTTGTTTAATCGCCCGATCGCTCGGCAAGGGTCTGTGTCTTAGCTGCACTTATTTTTCGTTTATATGGGCCGATGATGCTGGTCGATGTGGAAAAAATAACTGAGTTGTTTGGTGGTGGAGCTACAACAGAGGGCAGCTATCCACCGGTGTGTGACAGAAAGGACATGCCGCGAACGAGACATAAAAGGCGGTGAGGCTACCGCCGATCGACCGGTGTTTGCTAACGCGGAGGTCAATCGTGGATCAGGGAAAGCGAAGGCAGGAGCGTGAGGTGAACTGAATTTCAGGTAAGAAGTTATGACCTGCACTCTATTTGGGTCAGATATAAACCGAGTTTAGGTGTAGTTTGTTTTCATTGTGCTGACTTTTTACAATCGTACTGCGTGCTAGCTAGCACGACGGGAGTTTGTATACAGCTGTGTGCGCGCTAAGTTACTGACGTTGAACTTTATTTTATTCATAAGGGTTAGTTCGTAGAGTTGCCGTACAAACGGAATCGTGCCACATTCAGAGAAAATATTACGATTTATTCTGTCGTTACGAAGCCTCCCCTGTCATTCTCTGCCTGTTGCAACTTTAATCATGAAACTGATCAATGATCGGCTTTTCGCTCTTGTTTGTTTATCGCGCTAAACAACAGCTGCACGTTTAAGCTTGATCAGCTGTTGTTAGAATTCATTTGCTTTTAATTTCTAGTATCAGCTGATGTTTGCTGGAGTCACAGCTGTAAAAAACGGCTGTTCCAAACCAGATGTCCTTACTGAATCATCAGAGGTGAACAGGTGATGGAGAAACAGGTTTACCCTTTAGGTGACATGAATGAGTTGAAGGGAAGTTATGAACCGTTTCTGAGAGACAAATACAGGGAGTGCAGAATTATTAGGCAAGTTGTATTTTTGAGGAATAATTTTATTATTGAACAACAACCATGTTCTCAATGAACCCAAAAAACTCATTAATATCAAAGCTGAAAGTTTTTGGAAGTAGTTTTTAGTTTTAGCTATTTTAGGGGGATATCTGTGTGTGCAGGTGACTATTACTGTGCATAATTATTAGGCAACTTAACAAAAAACAAATATATACCCATTTCAATTATTTATTTTTACCAGTGAAACCAATATAACATCTCCACATTGACAAATATACATTTCTGACATTCAAAAACAAAACCAAAACAAATCAGCGACCAATATAGCCACCTTTCTTTGCAAGGACACTCAAAAGCCTGCCATCCATGGATTCTGTCAGTGTTTTGATCTGTTCACCATCAACATTGCGTGCAGCAGCAACCACAGCCTCCCAGACACTGTTCAGAGAGGTGTATTGTTTTCCCTCCTTGTAAATCTCACATTTGATGATGGACCACAGGTTCTCAATGGGTTCAGATCAGGTGAACAAGGAGGCCATGTCATTAGTTTTTCTTCTTTTATACCCTTTCTTGCCAGCCACGCTGTGGAGTACTTGGACGTGTGTGATGGAGCATTGTCCTGCATGAAAATCATGTTTTTCTTGAAGGATGCAGACTTCTTCCTGTACCACTGCTTGAAGAAGGTGTCTTCCAGAAACTGGCAGTAGGACTGGGAGTTGAGCTTGACTCCATCCTCAACCCGAAAAGGCCCCACAAGCTCATCTTTGATGATACCGGCCCAAACCAGTACTCCACCTCCACCTTGCTGGCGTCTGAGTCGGACTGGAGCTCTCTGCCCTTTACCAATCCAGCCACGGGCCCATCCATCTGGCCCATCAAGACTCACTCTCATTTCATCAGTCCATAAAACCTTAGAAAAATCAGTCTTGAGATATTTCTTGGCCCAGTCTTGACGTTTCAGCTTGTGTGTCTTGTTCAGTGGTGGTCGTCTTTCAGCCTTTCTTACCTTGGCCGTGTCTCTGAGTATTGCACACCTTGTGCTTTTGGGCACTCCAGTGATGTTGCAGCTCTGAAATATGGCCAAACTGGTGGCAAGTGGCATCTTGGCAGCTGCACGCTTGACTTTTCTCAGTTCATGGGCAGTTATTTTGCGCCTTGGTTTTTCCACACGCTTCTTGCGACCCTGTTGACTATTTTGAATGAAACGCTTGATTGTTCGATGATCACGCTTCAGAAGCTTTGCAATTTTAAGACTGCTGCATCCCTCTGCAAGATATCTCACTATTTTTGACTTTTCTGAGCCTGTCAAGTCCTTCTTTTGACCCATTTTGCCAAAGGAAAGGAGGTTGCCTAATAATTATGCACACCTGATATAGGGTGTTGATGTCATTAGACCACACCCCTTCTCATTACAGAGATGCACATCACCTAATATGCTTAATTGGTAGTAGGCTTTCGAGCCTATACAGCTTGGAGTAAGACAACATGCATGAAGAGGATGATGTGGACAAAATACTGATTTGCCTAATAATTCTGCACTCCCTGTAAACACCAAGCTCCTTTTTTTGTGTAGCTGACAGCTGGTAACTGTGCAGGGGCGGATCTAGCAAAGCTTTTGCCAGGGGGCCAGGTAGGGCATTAACAGAGAAAGGTGGACATAAAGATATACTTTTCTTTCTTACTCTCATATAAAATATTTAGCTTTTATTAAATACTTATCTGAATCTTACAACCAAAGTTTGTATAATAATACACAAGATTGGCTGTAGACCATTGTTCATCATTCAGAACACTGTGTAAAAATAACAAAAAACAAAAAGTGAATGCATGTGTGAAAAGTGGTCCATAATGTACTGCTTCAAAGCGTGTTCATGCAAACATTGTCGGGTCTGCCGTGGTACAATGGGACTTCTGCTCATGAACCTGTGTGCACAGCGTCTGCAAATCGGCGCTGTACGAAGTAACTTCATCTTTACACAAAACTGTAAGCTGTCATCTGTGAAGCGTGAGCGGTGTTTGTTTTTACCATAGTTCATGGTGGAGAATGGCTGCTCTTCTGAGTTTTGCTGTCTGTAGCCGTATGAATGGCAACTACAGTGATTAGCAGCGGCATAGGCACACATAAAATTTCTTCTGAAATTTTCGCTTTCTAGTTTAACTCTTTCTGCACCGCTGGGTGAATGAGACGCTGACAGATCGTTTTTTTTCTTTCTATCGGGTTTGTTTTTCTTTACTCGAAGAGATCAAATTATTGGTGGGGACATGTCCCTTCCGTCCATGCCAAATCTACGCCCATGGTTTGAACGATATGAGCGGCTCATAGTCAGCTGGGCTCAGGAAGAGTTTCCAGGCTTCTTAAACCATATTAACAGATGTATCTGCCTTTTGTTCTGTTCTCTGTCAAGATGATCCCACATTGTTTCCATTGTGTGTGGGGGGTTTTCAGTCCATGCATGCTGTAAAAGCTGTTCCCAGTAAGAACCTTTCCAGAGGGCAGGTTAAAAGCAGACAGTACTTTTCCTGCATTCATCCTTCCATCACATATTTAGACCTGATCTCTAGCACAACTGGCTTTAATGCAGCACCAAACCATGACAAAGCCTCCACCATGTTTTACACTTGGCTCTTAGGCACTCACTGGTGTATTTGCATACTCAAGATGTGAACCAAAAATGTGACATTTGGATTCATCATTCCAGTTTTTGTGTAACTTGGCATACTGTAGCCCTCTTTCCCTTTCTCAAGAATGGCGTCTTGACAGCCACTCTTCCAGTTCAGAGGCTTTAAATAATACGAAATTGAAAATGGTCAGGTACAAAGTCAGACTGCAATGACTGAAAAAGCCGCCAATGTCAAAGTCAAACTCTGAAAACAGCCTGAAGAACTGTTGCTGAGCAAGTCTGTCTCTTTAGAAGTCAAATATCAAGAAATCAGAGATGATAGGAACAGCAACAGCACAGCAGAATGTTTAAATTCGCTAAACTAAATCACCTGAGGAAAAAGGACTTTTTAGGAACACTCAAGAAAATTAAGTGATCTGATGTGGGCGTGGTAGCACAACAGCATTTCAAATAAAGTACTTTGTGCCAACTTCCAGAGAAGAGCATTCAAAAAAAAGTTCACTTTAAACGAAGCAAAAATGCCAATCTGTGCAGGAATATAAGAACAAAGGAATTCTTATTTCTCGTAGATGTTGAATACACTGATCTGAGATACTGTGCATGCGTGTCGTCAGATTTATTTGTTGTTGTTTTAAGTAAACGGCATGCATCAACCGTGTGTGTGTGCAGAATGGCGTCCCTCTCCGAGCAGCTGCAGGATGTGCGGAGTCAGGCTGAAGTGTGTCTGTATTCTGGGGGCAGAGTGATGGATCTGCGGGCTGGGGTAGTGGCCATGGCTAATCTGCCCTTACCACCCTGCTCTAAATACCACCACATCGCTGCAGAAACGATGGTCATAGAGAACAGCTTTGGCAGCAACAGGAAGGAGGTGAGAAAGATCAAATGCATGTTTATTAGTCCCATCTGGAAATATGACTAACCTCAATCCAGACTGAGACCAAGTTTTTTGGGATTGTAGGTAACATTTGGCTACATCTCACACTCTGTTGTTTGGATCGTGACTTGATCCAAAGAATAGCAGGTAGACAACACAATGAATGAAAACAGAAAGTAATCAAGATGTTGCAATGGCCCAGGCCTCAGCCTGATTGATATGCTGTGGTGGGAGCTTAATAAAAGTTTTGAAAACCTCATTGAAGTGAAGCAAAACTGAGGGGGACCAGAATTCCCCCAACATGCTGTGAGAGCCTGATAAAGGCATGCACTTCAAATGACTGCATCCAAAGAGGTTTATACAAGCTTCTAAATCATCCAGTTTACTTTTTCACAAGACCAGAGTCCCGTAAAAAACGAATGTGTCAAAGGTGTCCTGAGATGTGTCCATGATTGTACGATCCTGTTGGTTTTAATGATGTTCCAGCTCAGGAGCTGAGAGACTTACAGACAGCTGAGTTTGTGACCTGAACACTCTGAACACTCGACAAAGGCTTCTGGTTTTGACTTCTTCTACTTCTATAGCACTTATGTAGCGATACTGTTCGAGTGACGATGCTCAGTAGTGGCGATGCTGAGTACTGCAACGGCTTCCTACGTGAGTATAAATGTGACTGCGGCGGGTACACCGCCCCCCACACACAGGCAGCTAAAAATGTGATCTAAGGGTCGACAGGAAGATAGATGTTTGAATGCGTTCAGTATTGTAGTATGTCACACCAGTACAACTGAAACAGTGTGGGTGTAGCTTAACTGTATTCTTCTATTTCAGATTAAAATTGAAACTAAAATGTGTCTGCTTGCAGACTCTTGGATCTCTTCAGCGCTTATCTACAGCGCTCAACATCCTCGAAAAGTATGGCTGTAATCTGACAAATCCCAACAGGCCAAAGTACTGGAGGACTGTAAAACACAACAACCCAGTGTTCAGGGCCACAGTTGATGCTATCCAGGTAATGATAAAGCACTATCACTCACTGTCACTCTTCCCCTCTGTTTTTCTGTTCCTTCATCTTTCTTTCTCCCTTTCCTATCCCGTCTGTAATAACTGAAAATAAAATAAAATAAAATAAATAAGAACAACAAAGGCCGATCAAATGGACCAAAACGACAAGGCCGTGCTGATCCAGTTGGCAAAGTAAATCCGTTGGGTGTCTTTGTTGGCTTTCAGACATCAATTCTGACGGCTAAAAAACCAAACGGGACAGGCAAAAAAAAAATTAAAATTAAAAAAATGATAAAGTATTATAAATCCTACTGTGAAAGAATACTGCTTAGAAAGGAAAGGGGAAAAAATGAACAGGAATGAGTGAGAAGGAATGCAAAGAGCTCATTGGCTGACAGATACAGACATTTTTACCCCTCAGATGTAAAAGGCTGACGGGGTGTTGTGGTCACACCGCTCTGTGGGCAGGCGAGGGGTGTGGTTTCTCAAGTTTGTGAATGAGTTTCAAATCAATACCATCAACAACAAGGTTGAATTACAATGGCCTCGGGTGCAAGGTTTAAAGGTCAGAGGTCAAGTTTTACTGAAAAGAGCAGTGAAAATTGGCTGTGCTGAAAAGCTGATAGATCGGTGGAGTAGTCCAGGGAGCATGTGAGAATTAGATGCAAATAATAAACCGGGAAAGTGCCAAAGAGGCAAAACGACGTAAAATGTAAATTATTATCTGACTGACAAAGCTTCAGCTTCACTCGATGACAGGAAACTTGAATGGATGCAACAAGAAACTTGTCAAAGTAGAGCACATACTCTCAAGCACGGAGGGTCAAATAAGCGATTATAAGACATATAATGAGTTACCCCAGAAGGAGAACAAAGCGTTAAGAGAAAATCCCCACATATCAGCAAATAAACACAAAAACAAGGAAGCAATTTCAACAATGACCAAGGAGATGAGACCAATGAGCTTCTGAGGGCTGCAGATGCACATTTTTCCTGATTGCTGCTCTCACACTTAAAAAGGCAGTCTTTACCTCTCCTAGTTTCTTGCTGATGTGTGTGGAGGGGGTGGTTGGACCCACCCACAGTGAAAGTCCACCACCAACAAAGATGATGGCAAAACAAGCATTTTTTGAAGGTACAAAACTTCGCCAACAGGCGCAGCTCCTTCCCCGATCACAGATTAATGGCAGCATCTCTTTCCTTCACCTTCCATCTGTCCTTACTCTTCTTCAATGTAGTGACAGTTCCAGTGCCAGCAGACTGCTATGCTAGCTATAATCAGTCAGCATGCTGTTCAGCTGTGTGTGTCTTAGTGTTCAAAATAATTTATGTTTCTAATACAATTGTGCCATGATGTTTGCCCTGTTGAAACTAATTAGTTGTGGATTCTTCTTTCTCTTGTTTTAATGTTTATGATTGATGTGATCAGAGCTCTGTGTGAAAATGCCCAGTCCTACTGATGCAGGCTAGTAAGAAGTGACAGAACTGTTCCAGTTACCGCTGCTGGTACTAACCACTAACATTTCATTACCTTCCACCCTGTCTGTTATATTCCCAGGGAGGACGCGCTGTGCTCTGTCTCTATGGTTACTCTAATCAGCAGCCAGACGGACTCAGTTTCCCTGATGATGTTACAGATCCTGATGTGGGCAGAGTTGCTGCAGTAACTCTGGAAGTGATGAGCCTGAGAATGGAACTAGAAATGCTTATCAAGGTTTGTGTAAACTTTCTGTGTGCGTATTACTAGTTGTCCCTGTGCCAAGCCGATGTGAGTTTGCTGCAGAACCAAAGAGAGTTTTAAAAGGTTGGCTTTGACGTGATCTGTCAGTTCGATGCAGATCAGGTCATCCAGTAATTGGAAGGTTAGCGTTTCGATTATTGGCTGCTCCAGCCTGCATTGAGTTTCCTTGGGCAATGAACCCTCCTGAACCCATCACCGATGCATTCACGGGAGTGTGAATGTGTGTGAATGTTAGATATAAAGGCTGAATGACAATGTTGTAAAAAGAGTGCTAATGTACATTTGAAAGGCACCAAATATGAACCAGTTTATATGTAACAAAGTCTCTTGTTGCATTTTCTTGTTTTTGGTCAGTGTGAACTCTGCTTTTTCCCCAAGGAAACAGTGAGTGTCCCTAAATATCGGGAAAAGTTGAATGTTGTATATGAATCTGTACTGGGTTTATAAAAGGAAAACCTTTATAAATTCTGCATTAATTGCATTTAAAGTGAAGTATTTTAAGCCCTTTTTTCCCAATTTTTTCAAACCTCATACTCCACATGTGTAATAAGGGGGCCAAATTTCCTAATAGTAGGTGGATCATAGAATCATGCTTAGGTATCAAGATTCTATGTGGATAAATAGTTTGTGGTGGTCAAGAAACTCTAATGCAGTCAAATATATTGTCATTGTGAGAGAAAGTGGAAAAACTATGTTCATTATGTGAAGTAACAACAACAAAAACAAATTCCAGTTTTCGTGTCCTGCAAGGATAATAATGTCACACTGAATAGAACTCAAACCAATGCCACTGCCAGCACTCTCCAAAATCACTCCATCATCAAAACCCTAAATCCTGGAAAGCGAGTCTTGTTCTGACGTTAAGTGATGCGTGAGATATTCAAAGAGCTTTTTGATCACGTACTGAGATACACCCTCAAAAAGATCGTGTATTATATCAAATAAGTCGGAATTACAAACATGGAAATACTTAAGTGTGAATGTTTTTTCAAACTATATAAAAACTTCAATTGTGGGTTTTCCTGGAGACTGGCAATGCATTTCAAACACATCTTTTCCACGAAGGATCATCCTCACTGTATACGGTTTAAGAATCACTCTTCTCAATTAAGATAAGATAAGATAAAACTTTATTAATCCCTCGGGTGGGTTCCTCTGGGAAATTCGGTTTCCAATAGCACAGCACCGACAGAAGTTACAAAACGTGAGCAGAATATTATATATATACATATATAAATACAGAGTATACAAAAGGGATAAATAGAATAAATAGGAATAAGAACACAAGGGAATTGCACATTTCAAGTATTGAAGTCTATTGCACCGTTGACTATTAACAATAAGTATTGCACAGTGAAGTGAAGAGGCACTACAGCTTAGTTGTCCCCCCCTCCTTTGTCCCCCTGTCTCCCCTCCCTCTCCCCTCCAGAGAGGAGTTAAACAGTCTGATGGCATGTGGGACAAAGGACTTTTTAAGTCTGTTGGTTCTTGTCTTTGGGAGAAGCAACCTGTCACTGAACAGACTCCTCTGGTTGTTTATGGCCGTGTGCAGAGGATGCCCAGCATATGACGGCTCCTGAATGACTCATTCGAGCCAAGAAGTTTGTGTATCCCTAGATTATCTCCAGTGATCTGTGAGATTGTACCATAAACTGCTCCCCAGGTAATGGAAGACTTAGCCCTTAGCTCCCCAGTGTTTATATCATTGATCGATGGTTCCAGTATAACATAAAAACCGTACTTGTGCAGATCTCACCTGTGAAAAAGTGATCCCAAATGAATGTTATTCAAAACCAAATTAAATTTTGGAGGCAAGTTTCTTACAGCAGAATAAACTCAACCAATTTTGTGAATTCCACGTCTGGAGCCGAGGGGATTGGCTCTTTCAAATGTTCAACTCTTAAATGTGAAATTGACTTCTGACTGTTGGGATACAGACACATGAAACAGGTCACATACTTATAACTTCTCACTCACTGAGTATGAGTGCTGCTGGCGGGTTCAGCAGTCTGGCTCTAACTGTCAAACTCTGGCTGACTCCCTCATTTTCTCAGACTGTTGTTTGCAGGAATGTGTAAAAATTCGGCAACGTAGCATCAGAAGACAAACTGAACACAAAATGGGTTTTGAAAAGTTCCTCAAAAGCCCCAGGGGATGGTTTGTCTTGCGTGGGATGAGATGCTTATCCACGGTGATATAGCAACTGTCATTTTGCTCCTCTGATGGCCAACAGCGAGCAGGTACGGTACCCGACCCTGCTGGTTACGGAGATGTTCCTCCAAACTTCAACACGACTACGGTTGTGATAAGGAAACTCTACGTCAGACATCAGAATAACCAGCAGCCAGAGTAAAGTATTTCATGTTATTATTTATATTTCAATTCAATTTTATTTATACAGCACCAAATCACAACATAGCAGTCACCTCAAGGCCTTATATTGTAAGTTAGACCTACAATATACACTGCCTGGCCCAAAAAAAAGCCACCACCTGGATTTAACTAAGCAAATAGGTATGAGCCTCTTACTGGACAATTACTGTGTGGGTGATTATCTTTCAGTTGGCAACAAGTTATTTAACCCCAACTGATGCAATGAGTTGCTTCTTATTTCATAAACAACCATGTGGAAAGACACATCTCGTGGTTGTGGAAAAAATGATAGTGTGTTTAAAAAGGGTCAAATCATTGGCATGCATCGGTATGAGAAAGCATCTAAGGAGATTGCAGAAACTACTAAAGTTGGGTTAAGAACTGTCCAACGCATTATAAAAAAGTGGAAGGATAGTGGGGACCCATCGTCTTAGAGGAAGAAATGTGGCCGGAAAAAAATCCTGAATGATCATGATCGGCGATCACTTAAATGTTTGATGAAGTCATATCAAATAAAATCAACAGTAGAACTCAGGGCTATGTTTAATAGTGAAAGTAAGAACATTTCCACACACACAATGCGAAGGGAACTCAAGGGATTGGGACTGAACAGCTGTGTAGCTGTAAGAAAACCACTAATCAGTGAGGCAAACCGGAAAAAAAGGCTTCAGTTTGCTAGGGAGCATAAAGGTTGAACTCTGGAGCAATGGAAGAAGGTCATGTGGTCTGATGAGTCCAGATTTACCCTGTTCCAGAATGATGGACACATCAGGGTAAGAAGAGAGGCAGATGAAGTGATGCACCCATCATGCGTGGTGCCTACTGTACAAGCCTGTGGGGGCAGTGCTGTGATCTGGGTTGCTGCAGCCGGTCAGGTCGAGGTTCACCAACAGTATGTGCTCCAGAATGAGGTCAGCTGACTACCTGAATATACTGACTATACTATACTCTTCCCTAATGGCACGGGCATATTCCAAGATGACAATGCCAGGATTCATCGGGCTCAAATTGTGAAAGACTGGTTCTGGGAGCATGAGACATTATTTTCACACATGGATTGGCCACCACAGAGTCCAGACCTTAACCCCACTGAGAATCTTTGGGATGTGCTGGAGAAGGCTTTGCACAGTGGTCAGACTCTATCATCATCAAAGCAAGTTCTTGGTGAAAAATTAATGCAACACTAGATGGAAATAAATCTTCTAACAGTGCAGAAGCTTGTGGAAACAATGCCAAAGCGAATGTGTGCCGTAATCACAGCTAAAGGCGGTCCAATGAAATATTAGAGTGGGTGACCTTTTTTTTTGGTGGCGACTTTTTTTTTGGCCAGGCAGTGTATATAGCTATGAAGATGACGTAACAAATTATTATAACCACCTTAATATTAGAATCACCTTATGAAAGAGCAGAAGTCTCTCAATCAATCTGGCATCATATTTACCAGCAACAGCAAGGATCACAGCCTTGGTCACTGGCTCATGACTAAGAGTGATGCGATTAACTGGAAACTCTTGTTATAGTTATGCCAAAAGTCAGATTAATCTTTCAGAGATCCACAAAACAAACAAATTAAATTGAGGGAAAAAACGGTGTTCTCATTTCCTATTAATCATATAGTAAAAAATCATGAATGAAGCAACTGTACCCGGAATTATGGCAAACACTTCAAAACAAGAAAAAGAAACATAACTTAGTTGCTGACTCATCACCATCACTTCCTGGAGCACTTTCTACTGACTGCATCAAGTGACGCAACTCTGGGGATGAAATGAACCGCTCAGCTTCTTTTATGATGTTTGGTTTGAGGAACACGAGCCAATTATGATGCAGCATGGAGAGTGGCTCGTCATCAGATAGGAGAATGAAATCTTGTTCCATCTTTGAGAGAGAATATATTAAACAACAGGACATACTTTCAAGCTATTTCAAACATAAATATATATACGCACACTACTGTACATGCACTGTAGTTTTTTCATTAATTATGACTTGTTTGGTTTGATCTCAGGAGGCTCATCCCCATCCTGAATTCTATGAGAGAATCATTCCTACACTCAGACACAAGGTGAGTCTCTTCTCTTACACATTTCATTTAAGTGGTTAAAGCGGTGGCTCTCAAACTGTGGGAAATAAAACCGGTGTCATCAAAAAGAGCTTGCTGCTGTGCTGACCATAGTTACACTGAAATGAAAGCTTAATAATCCAGATTCAGACAAGCAGTGATCAAAAATTATATATGCCAAGAAAGCACGAGGCATGTCATTTGGAGCAGGTCATGACTGGGATCATACCATTATGGAAGAAGGAAGGAAGGTGTCAGGCTAGTGCTGTGTGTGGGCAGGATGTGGACTCAAATACAGGACTCAGAAACAGGAAGTTAACTGAAAGCGCAGCTTTATTTGCTGGAACACTCTTTGTTAGAAGTAAACTTTACAAAAAAACAAACCAAGAACCTCAAACACTCAGGAAACTAGAACTAGGAAGCATAGACTAGGAAAGCAGAATTGGGAACTAGAACTTCACCAGAACATGGAGGATGAGACAGCACGGAGAAGGTGTGGATGACGTTGACGATGCGACACAGACAGAGAGAACACATGGCTTAAATACACAGATGGACACGAGAGGATGAGGCACAGGTGATAACACAGCAGGTACAAATCAAAGCTAACGAGACACAGGAAGCAACGCAGACTCAACTCAAGACACGTAAGACTAACACAAAGACATCAGACATGGAACCAGGGCAGGCACAGAGACACAGAACCGAAGGCGCTCAAAATACAAAACAGAAACCAAACCCTAAGAACAAGAAAATCTTAAGAATTAACCTGAAACATAAGATAATAATAATCAAAACCAAAACCACTGAGTCAACAGGCTCAGGACCATGACAGAAGGAAGGCAAAAGCTGTAATGATCCACTTGGGAAAATCAATCTGTTGGGCATTTTTCTTGGCCTTCAGACAATATTTCTGATTGCTACAGTGCCAGACAGCACAGGCACTCTCAAAACTCTTAAAACTGATGCACAGTCATTGGCTAAGAAGCTGTTTTCTGGCTTTTCACTCTAACTCCTTTTAGCTACCCTGATCTCCTCACTCAGCTTGTTTCTGGACCTCAGGTTTCTGTTCCCCTCTGGTGTAGCCCTCCCCCTTGGTTGCAGCTTCAAAAACACTCCAGTCTGTGTAGACGTAGCAGGCTTGTAATTTCATCTTGATGCATGCTTGCATGCATGCATTCCTCCTCGGTCCAGTTCTTACTACTTTAACCTCAGGTTTAGAAGTTTTTCATTTGTCTATATGTAGGTATGAGGTGTTTTAAGGAGGAATAAATTGGAGGAGAGGCTTATTGTGACCTTTTAGTTAAGATTGTGCTGACATACGCCACACTGTGCGCTCCCTATAGAATAGATGACCCTCTATAAACATGATGACTTTCTATACTGGGAGCGCTTCATGCTGTGATAAGGAACCAGCTATTTTTTTAATCCCTTAAACTCTTCACAGTTCACATTTGCTAATACGTCACTATATAACTTTCATAAACCACTTTCTCACATTAAAATAATAATAACAGCAGAGCAGTCACCAACAACAATAAGCTGGGGCTTCTCTCTGTTTTACCTTCACAGCTCAAGGTGGGGGAGGGTCTCCTACAAGCCTACTCCTCAGTTTATGACACGTTTAGGCCTTTATTACATCCAGGGCAGTGTCAGTGTCTCTACAATATTTCGACAGCCTATCTAACACATTACTAAATCCTAAAATGAGCTACAAATATCTCCACCAGCCTGTACTGCTACACTTGCTGTCTTCAGAACATATGCCCACCTTCCTTTTTTCACATAGTGGTATGATCCCAGTCAGTCTTTTTAATGTGATTGGCTGCATTGTGTGCTCATCAAAATGAAGTCTGACCCCGTCTACATGGACTCTCAGCAGGGCTGAAGATTCGGATCCCATATACCAACAGGCCATTAATAATTGACATTTGAAATTATCTCACGGGCTGGGTGTAATTGTACTGTGGGTCGGATGTGGCCATACGTTTGACACCCCAGCTCTAACAGGACAAGCACAGAGATGAGTCCTCTGTCAGGTTAGTCATTAGTTTCACTATTGCCTTTAATGCTGACTTACATGCTTCAAATAAACCTTCAAATAAACTTTACAAATAATTTGACTGATTTGGGGATGTTGAACCTTAATCCCTTCTCCTGTAACCAGGTTTTGATCAATTATTAAATCGTTTACAAATGGGGAACAGAGTGACCTAATGTTTAATAGTCCACAATTGATAATAATTTTGCTCTTTTGTGGTTTTGAAACAGTTGGCTTTTTTGGCTTTCTCAAGTGGACATTTCCAGCTTGCACT
Source organism: Oreochromis niloticus (assembly GCF_001858045.2). Classification (NCBI taxonomy): domain Eukaryota; kingdom Metazoa; phylum Chordata; class Actinopteri; order Cichliformes; family Cichlidae; genus Oreochromis; species Oreochromis niloticus. Next base: position 1,908,122 of record NC_031982.2, on the reverse strand, counting down.
TGGGCCAAGTGGGAAGTGTTCGATATAAGAATTAGCCAGGGCAGGGACTTGCTGCCCCAAATGAGAGAGTTTAGGCATCTTGGGGTCTTGTCTGTGAAGGTTCTCAGTCATCCAGGTCATCATAGTATAAGGAGGTTGGAAAGAAATGCGTCTGGACTTCTTTAAGTTTCTTAAAGATGTTTCACCTCTCATTGAGAAGCTTCTTGGCTGAAACATCTTCAAGAAACTTCCAGACGCTTTTCTTCCCAAGCTCCCTAGACAATCTTGGGTTCTTGTTCACAAGTGAGGGGAGGGTGGAGCAGAGACTGAGCGAAGGTCATGGACAGATTGTTGAGGCGTAAAGGGCGTTGTGGACGCTGTACCAGTGTGCTGTCGTGAAGAGAGAGTGTGAAAGCAAAGCTGTCAGTTTAGTGGTCGATCTATGTTTCTACCCTCACCGATAGCCATGAGCTCTGGAAAGGGACTGACAGCGTGAGACTGTGGATGCATATGAAGGCTGGCTTAGCTCTACCTTAGAGTCATAAGGAACCCATTGAGCTAGTTTGGGCATCTGAACTTCCTCAGTGGGATGTCCCAATGGGAGGAGACCCAGGACCCACTGGAGAGGCATTATGTATCTGAGCTGACTTGAGAATGACTTGGTAGGCCCGCAGGTGAGCTTCAGGAGGTAGCTGGGGGAAAGGGAATTCTGTCCATACATCCACAGTTTAAATAGAGACTTTCAGATTTCCAGCCACATTTTCCATCCATTTCTCATATGGACTTCCACTGATGATTGAGTGTCATGCCTTATATTCTTTATATTTTTCTAATTATCCCCTTTATTGGCCTCCTCTTATTGTCTACATACATTGTCTTTATGATTGCATTTTTAATGAAGCCATGTTGATATTAATATACTATCAGACAGAGTGAACCATCTCTAATTTTAAAGCCAGCGTTCAGCCACTTTTCTCTTTTCGTAGGATGTGGGACTCAACACTGATGCTGTGATCTCGTCATGCCATGCAGCCAGCCAGACCAAGTCTCTAGCTGTTTCCCTATACCGTCGATCCTCCAGGGAGAGCAACCGTAGCCACTCGCTCTCTGCCAAAAACCAAAGCCTTAGGTCCATTCAGGTCTTTTCCACCTTCTCAAGCAAACATCCAGGTTAGCTGAGAAATTGATGTCTGACTTCCTCAGTCTTAATGCTAAAGACACTGAACCTCCATCAATGTGTCATCGTAGTGTGGATGTGAGTGTGTGACACATGAATGGGTAAATATAGCTTCAGTCTGTAGGACTAGAAAAGCAGTCCATTTACCCTGAAGGCCAGATGTGCGAATTGAGCCTCAACTTCTGGAAGGAAAGATTCCAATTATTATGAATTTTTATGTTGTAATTTTACACTAAGTCTAGATTTAACAGTGTATTATGTGGTGCATTGCAAAACAACAATGAATTTTTGCTGTGAATTGATACAAATTATAGCAGAAAGCAGTGTTGTGTCATTGTTGTTTTGTTTTACAGAGAACTGCGCTATTTGTGGAATATTTCGCATCTCAGCCCACTGCCTCACCTGCCTCCAGGGGCTGTGCTCAGACTGTGACAGACTGTATCATTCCTACCCTGAGAGAGCCAACCACCATCGAACAGCTGTCACGTCATCATCTTCATCCAAAAACAGGAGCAGTGACGGGTCAGGATAAGCAGTTCTTGGCAAAATGTACTTTGTCTTACAAGGGTGCAGTAATCCTCAGAATTTACAACTATATATAAATATAGTTATATACAGTTATATAGTTATATACATATATATATATATATATATATATATATATATATATATATATATATATACATACATACATTATATATTATATATATATACATATATATGTGTATATATATATATATATATATACATTTATATATATATATATAAATACATACATATTTATTTATATATATATATATATATATATATATATATATATATATATATATATATATATATATATATATATATATGTATATATATATATATATAAATACATATATAAATATATGTATTTATATATATGTATGGCAAGAATACCAGAGGTGTAAAACACCAGCTACTGGTAGACAGAACAGTCAGCCGAGACTGCAAGACCAGACTGACCAACCTGTGCACTGCCTGGATTGATTACAAGAAGGCCTATGACTCAATGCCCCACAGCTGGATACTGGAATGCCTAGAACTGTACAAGATCAACAGGACCCTAAGAGCCTTTATCAGGAACTCAATGGGGATGTGGCGTACAACACTAGAGACCAACTCCAAGCCCATAGCACAAGTCACCATCAAGTGCGGGATCTACCAAGGAGATGCTCTGTCCCCACTGCTGTTCTGCATAGGCCTGAACCCCCTCAGTGAGATCATTAACAAGACTAGCTACGGATACCGACTACAGAATGGAGCAGTTGTCAGCCACCTCCTGTACATGGATGACATCAAGCTGTATGCCAAGAGTGAACGAGACATCGATTCACTGATCCACACTACCAGGATATACAGCAATGACATTGGAATGTCGTTCGGAGTGAAGAAGTGTAGTCGGATGGTAACAAAGAGAGGAAAGGTAGTCAGAACTGAGGGGATTGAACTACCAGAAGGCAACATTGCAGACATAGAGGACAGTTACAAGTACCTGGGGATCCCGCAGGCGAATGGGAACCATGAAGAGGCCGCTAGAAGGGCTGCAACCACCAAGTACCTGCAGAGGGTCAGGCAAGTCCTGAGGAGTCAGCTGAACGGTAAGAACAAGATCCGGGCCATCAACACCTACACCCTGCCCGTCCTGACCATGCATGGAGGGTTTCACCCCAAGTCCAGCACCCTGAGGCTGTACGCTAAGCGGAAGGAAGGGGGCCGGGGACTGGTGAGTGTCAGCACCACAGTCCAGGATGAGACAACGAACATCCAAGAATACATTGGGAAGATGGCCCCCAGTGACCGAGTGCTCAGTGAATACCTCAGGCAGCAGAAACCCAAGAAAGAGGAGGGAGACGAGGAGCCATCATGGAAGGACAGGCCCCTGCACGGTATGTACCACTGGCAGATAGAGGAGGTGGCTGATATCCAGAAATCCTACCAGCGGCTGGACAAAGCTGGACTGAAAGACAGCACAGAGGCACTAATCATGGCAGCACAAGAACAAGCTCTGAGTACAAGATCCATAGAGGCTGGGGTCTATCACACCAGGCAAGACCCCAGGTGCAGGCTGTGTAAAGATGCCCCTGAGACAATCCAGCACATAACAGCAGGGTGCAAGATGCTAGCAGGCAAGGCATACATGGAACGCCATAACCAAGTGGCCGGCATAGTGTACAGGAACATCTGTGCCGAGTATAACCTGGAAGTCCCGAGGTCAAAATGGGAGATGCCCCCAAGGGTGATGGAGAATGACCGAGCTAAGATCCTGTGGGACTTCCAGATACAGACGGACAAAATGGTGCTGGCTAACCAACCGGACATAGTGGTGGTAGACAAACAGAAGAAGACGGCTGTAGTGATCGATGTAGCGGTTCCGAATGACAGCAACATCAGGAAGAAGGAACACGAGAAGCTGGAGAAATACCAAGGGCTCAGAGAAGAGCTCGAGAGGATGTGGAGGGTGAAGGTAACGGTGGTCCCCGTGGTAATCGGAGCACTAGGTGCGGTGACTCCCAAGCTAGGCGAGTGGCTCCAGCAGATCCCGGGAACAACATCGGAGATCTCTGTCCAGAAGAGCACAGTCCTGGGAACAGCTAAGATACTGCGCAGGACCCTCAAGCTCCCAGGCCTCTGGTAGAGGACCCGAGCTTGAAGGATAAACCGCCCGCAGGGGCGAGATGGGTGGTTTTTTTTTTTTTTTTTTTAATGTATATTTATATATATATATATATATAGAATAGAATAGAATAGAATAGAATAGAATGCCTTTATTGTCACTATACAGTTGTACAATGAGATACAGAGCATCTCCTACTCAGTGTAAACATGCTGGGGGGGGGTACAGTTCTGCAGTGCTATGTACATATATATACATATATATACATATATGTATATGTATATATATATAAAAATATATATATGTATATATATATACATATATATATTGTTGTAAATGTAGTATCACAATACTATATTTTGAGATAGAAGCTTTGAGCAGCATATGTGATTTGAGATGTTGCTTTATTGCTGCTCAGGTTCATTCTATCTTTTTCCTGATCATGTCTTTGATGAAGCTCAATGAACGACTATCGCTGGTTTAACTTTTTTCATCTGAAATTAGACCTTTTTACTTTTCAAGTTCTTCCACCTGGCGTTGCCTTCACTGCACTAAAGTCAACTCTATCCAGGATGTGCTCTGTGAGGAGTGTGAGCAGCCTCGCTTGGAACCCCTCAGCCCTAAAGAAGATGAATGTCAGCCTGCTACTATCATCGGTCTGTTATCCTTTGGTGTATCTCAGGCTCTAGCAATAGCATATTGTTATGTCTTTTATTTTTCTGGGGGGGTTTTCTCAACATAGAAACTGATGGGTGGCACAGTGCTGCACTGTTTCCTAATGACATGGAGCTTCTTGGTTTGAACCATAGCCCGGCCAATAGTCAATATATCAGTAACTGAATAGAGAAAACCTTCTTCAACCATGTTACCAGTGTTATTATAACATAGTTTGTCCACCAGGGTGCGCTCTGCAGCCTCCCTGCTGGCAGTTCTTGTTTGGAACCACAATTAACAAGCAGCTGATCCGAGTTTTCGGGCAGAACATAAACAAGTAACCTACGACTTGTTGAAGCAGGAAAACGCCATTATTATACTAGGTTGTCATTATCTTAGTTAGTATTCATAAAAACTACATATAAGATCTACATATACATCTGTTTATGTTTAGTGTCTATTAAAAACTTCCATTATTTAATTTGTCGTGATCATTTTTGTTCTCTGTAACAGAGTAATTGTCACAAAGGCTTCTGTAAGAATTTTGTTGTAAAGCTCAGTTTGAGTAATTGGAAGAGAATAACGTGATGTGTGTGTTTGTCGCTGTTTTTTAGAGTGGCAGTGTAAGAGCTGCACTATGGTGAATGCAGCCAGTAGTATTCTGTGTGAGGTTTGTGAACGACCTCGTTTGGCGACACGACCTCCGGTGACCCTGTCACACCCACCCATAACCCCACCCAGACCACCAGCACCAGTATTGGGGATGCCCGGTGACCCTGACAGTCAGGTTAGATGTGTGAGTGTGGTCACATTCCTGTGCTTGTCCTGCTAGCTATCTGTTGCTATTAGCATTTCATTACAGCGATTAGAGCATGCTGTAATTATTAAAGGTACTGCGCTGCAGTGGTTTAAGTCATATCTGTTCAATGATTCCATTTTTTTCATAGTGCCAAATCACAACAACAGTTGCCTAGAGGCACTTTATATTGGCCAAGACCCTACAATAATACAAAGAAAGCCAGAAAAATCACATGATATGATGATGACTCCAATTCATTCATCAAATATCAAACCACCAACCTTGCGATCAGTAGATGACCTGCTGTACCTCCTGAGCTACAGCCACCCCAGTATGCCCAGTATGAATTGCCACGTGCTCATACTGTAGACATGGGCTGCCCTACTGGGGCCCCTCCCAGGCCCCATAGTGGGGCTTCCAGGCAGGCCCCACATTTTATAGCTGTACGGAGACCCACACTACAGTACAATAATTTACATGTACAGTGGTCAGTGATCACTGTCAGGTTTATGGTTTTAATTTTGAGGCTTTAACAGTGTGAGTTAGATATGATCATCGTTACTGATCATCACTCTTCATCAGCCTTTTAATGCTGTGGCTGTTCTCCATGGTTAGTGACTCTCTTTCTGTAACTCTGCTCCAGTGGGTGTGTCAGTTCTGCACCTATCTGAACTACTCTCCGGCTATGGTGTGTGAGATGTGTGACCTGGCTCGCCCAGAGCCTGCACCGCTGCCAGTTAAGCTCCGCCCCCCCTCTCCTGTTAGACGTGTCCCTGCTCTGCCGATCAAACCGAAGGAACCTGCTCCTGAAGATCTGGACTCCTGGAGGCAGAATTTGATAAAGGAGGAGGGGCTAAAGCTGATTCAACTAATCAGAGCAAGTCACCGTACTGTCATTATATCTCTATACAGATTTCTTTTCATGTCTTAACACAAGTTCATTTGTTCTTTATATCCTTGTCAGCATGGGGAGAAGAAAGGAGTGAGTCCAGAGGAAGTATACACAAGCATGAGGGTAGCTGGGGACAGCAACATCTTGCCCTGCAAGTGGTTAAAGACTGAGCTTCCCCTGCTGTTAGACCAGATCAGGATGTTGGTGGCGACATCCTCCCTTCAGTCATTTTCTGATAAGACCCCAACTGAAGACAAGGTCAGTAACCTCCTGTTAAACCTGACAAATCACTCTGACTATAGTTCTGTGTTTTCTGAAAGGGAAACTGTCCTGCTACACAGAATAACATAACACGGGATCTCACCAAGGAGGCTGGCAAAGTGGTAGATCTTGCAGAAACAGAAAGTGTGATCCAACTTTCCAGAGCAGAAGCCAAGCAAGCCTGGCTTACAGCAGGGGGTGACACAGAGAGAGCTGCCAGACAAGCTCTGAGAGACAGACTCGCCAAGGTGATGCTTGGTCAAACGTTTAGCATTGTGCCCTAATATTTCATGACTCTGCCACCTGTGTAGACATTCAATTATATTTCTTCATTCTGTCCTATCAGGTAAAGGAGCTGCGTGCACTCGGCTTTAGTGATGAAGCTCGCTGTCATGAGGTTTTATGGCAGAGTGGTGGTGAGGTAAGGGGAGCCTTGGTGTTGCTACAGCGACCACTTCTGGAGCCCTTCCACAAACGCATCTGGAGTGAGAAACCTGAGCCTCCTGTTGATATCCACCATCCTGACAAGCAGGTAAAACCACAGACGAAACGTGTGATGTCACTCATTGGGTTTCGCTGGGGCCAGTTTAAAGCCCAGATTTTTAGTTTATGGCCACACTGGGGATTTTTATTTTGGAATGTGTAGATGTTTTTCGAGTGGGTCACCCTCATTTCTTTATATTTTGCTTCCAAGGAGTCAGGATTTCTTTGCATTTTTTAAAGTGGTCATTGATAGGTTTGTAGTTTAAACCTATTTGCTGGAACGTTCAAGGCAATTTACTACACAGCAAAAACAAGACACAAGTAGGCAAAGTTCTTTGTGTTACTCATGCATGAGGGAAGCCTGTCCAAAGCCAAGTGTCGTTCCACCCACTTGACCTCCGTCAGACTCTCAGCCAGGTCCCCCATAGCACTCCTTTTATTGTGGTTACATGAATATGCATAGGGTCATTAACATATAACATCTTACATAGGTATACATGTGAACAAAGAATACCCTGTGTGTGTGTGGGGGGGGGGGGTGTCAGAGTGTGACCCCATAAATGACTTCCTAAACCTGCTGGCCTGGAAGTCCAACAGTTCATCTAAACAAAAGGCACTTAGACTAAAACAGATACAGACACGGTTATCCTACCATAAAACAATAAGACAAGGTACCACCTCTCCCATGCTCCCAAAATGTGGGTGTGAAAGCCAGAGCACTCTGGAATGCACACAAAGCCTACTAAAGATCACACATCCTATCACTACACAATCAATTATACACCTCTAAGCATATATGGTTAAATATTCCTTAATACAAATGACAATAAAATCTAAACCCATCAGTCATTGTCTTTCTGAAGGTCATTTAAAGTTTTTCTTTGGACATTGCTGTTTTTTCGCTCATTTTCAGTCATGTTCTTGACCATTTTCAGTATTAAGGTCCAGTTCAGTTCACTTTCATTTGTATAGCTCCAAATCACAACAACATTTGCCTCAAGATGCTTTATATTGTTAGGTAAAGACCCTACAGTAATACAGAGAAAACCCTCTATGAGTAGTGCTTGGTGACAGTGGGAAGGAAAAACTCTACAGCGTTATTTTTGTGTCTCTATTCTGAGCGCACGTAAAATAAAAAAAAAAAATGCAAGTGCAAATGTTGTATTTTGAGGAGAAAAATTATTTTGAGTGAAGAAAAGTTTAATTCGAGCAAACAAAATTCATTTCTGGGAAGAAATGTATTTCAGTGTTTGCTATTATCCATACACACACACTCGCTCAGATCTCTGCTCTGTGTGCTCACAGACATCTGCAGACCTGCTCTCAGTGAGTCGCTCTCAACATCTCTGCTCCCTGCACGCTCAACTCTCTGGCCGTTTCTCAATTCTCAAGTATGCGAGTACGTACTCGCGTTCTCGGCGAGTACGTACTGGCCGAGAACGCACGGGAGTACGGACTCGCCGAGAACGCGAGCACAGACTCGCGATTTGTACAATTGGAACACCTGCGTACGTGATGATGTCACAGGTCCGGAGTTTTTACTGCCGTCCCCTCTTAATTTAACTGTGAGTAACATGTTATGAAGCTTAACTGTAATCACAGCCAAACCGGTTTACTCAGGAACAAATAAAACACTGAAATAAACCAAACATTAACATTTAGAAGTGATCTAAGTGACTTATTGTTGTGGAAGTTTTCCACTTAAATAAAGCCTGCAGATGAGCGGTGAGCGGTAGCCAACATTCTTTAATCAAAACACACAGAACAGACAACCAAGCTTGATGGAGAGCCTGCATGACCACAGGGCAGGGTCAGCAGAGTCTCACTGAGCCTAACATGGCTCTCAGTTAAATACCTTCTCCAGGAACAAAAGGCAGTACAGCTGTTTCACACCTTAAGGTTCACACTCCCTTGCTACCTCCCAGAGTCCTCGAAGAGACAAAAGACTCTCCCTCCTGTGGAGCTGTCTGCTTCCCCCAACTTCCTAAATAGACCCCCACCATTTGTCTTACAGTATGGGTGTCAGACATGTTAAAATCCAGTGGCACCAAGGCATTATACAATAAAATAATGTGATTAGTACATAAGTGAAAGAAATTCCATTACAATCCCACCCTTTGATTCTTAAATCAAGAATCACATTAATACCAGAATTTTTTTCCTGACCTTCTGTAATCACATCAACATTATTGTACACTTAAAGGAGTTTCACACTGTGTATCCTCACTTCACTGTTCTCTCACCACCCTTTGTTCATCTTTAATCTTCCCCCCAATCTAAGCTCTCACATGCAAATGGCAACAACAATGATACAGAGGAAAGGCCTTCTCCAGAGTGTCAAAGTACTTTGCATGGCAAAGTGAAAAAGCATTAGATGGTCATTCCCAGTCCCCGTCATGGCTCCTGGTGTCTGTGCCATTTACAGAGTCATAATTCCAACGCTGGTCTCCCTCTGTGCTGTCACCTTTGGAGCTTGACATGCTCTCTCCATCCCTCGATTTCCATTCCAACGCGGCTGTAGATTTAAGGCAGAGCACGTCGTACACCTTAGTTGTCTTCCTCAACGTCAACGGCGAAACTCTTTCATTTTATTTTAAGATTTTGCTGTTCAAAATCTCCTCGTGACAATCATTTGGAAGCCCAGTGGTGCAGCCCATTGTCGTTTGTCAGTTGTCCTGCAGATGGTCCCTGCTTCTCACTGGTCCTGTTGAAGCGTTCTCTCCCGGTCGTGGTTTGTATCTGTGTCAATCCTTCCATATCCCTCATGTCACGGTCTCTGCAATTTCAAAATGAAAGCTTCCACGGAAAACCCTCTTTTGCCCTATGTCAGCTTAGCACAATTAGACATGCACATTAAAGTTGTGCATTGTCTCTTAAAAATTCCCAGGGATTCTCCCCTGGAGTAGTTTCACTCCAGGCCCTGTTGTAAGAAAAAGGTAAAACATTAGCCAGCAGTGTGTCCTGCTGTAGATCATGTGATTAGATCATATGATTAACCCTCTGCTGTGGAAAAACTGATATAGATGTTGGCGCAGCGCATCTGTATGCACACTTTCTCACAGTGACCTCTGTACTGTAAACAATACAAGGTCATGAATAACACACCCCTGGTAAATTCACAAAGGCACAGAAAGTGGTAATTAAAAGGTTAAGTCAGCATGGCCCAAAGGTCATGCAACCTGTTGCTGTCACCTTTCTGCTCCTGTAAAAAGAAACATACATACATCCACCCTTTTGTCAGGTCAAGGTGGAGGTGCAATCTTGCATACTGGTGTCAAGTCAGTAAAAGCTTTTGTCAGTCCAGTCAGTCCCCATTTTTTATTTGCTGACAGTAGAACCTCGTGACGCAATAAGTTTCTACTGCCAGCAATGACGTCATTTCAAAAAAAAGAAAATTTAGACCGGATTACCTCGCTGAATCCTTTTTGGCAGGGACTTGTTTTCTGATTGTCCCAAATAAGTGGCTTTCTCCCGAGCCCATTTTAATTTTTGGAGAAACTCACTTGCGATTGTTCAACATGTTGTGTAGCGCTTTCGATCCCGATCTTGCAGGCCTGCTTCAAAAGAGAAAATTGCTAAACAAAAAAATATCTCAGTGCACTGTTAAAAATCGAAACAATATGAAGGCCTCTTTTTAGAAGTTGTCTAAGCATACTCTCTTAGAGTGATAGATCAAAACAAAACTAAGTGGCAGGTTCAAAGTGGTACCAAAGGAAAATGATAAATCCCCAAAACTTCCATCCACCAGTCACACCTCACACAACAATATTCTATTAGATAATGAGTTTTGTTTTCCCCCATGTAACCAGATGTGTGTCATGATAAGACCTCCCCCACACATCAGAAACAAGAAACTCAATAGCCTATTAGTTCCCACTCATCTGACCCCCCTGCAGCATTCTGTTCACCCCTGCAATAATTCAATCATCCTTCCCCAAAATAATACTAGTTCACTAGTCTATGTATCACTTTTTAACCCACTAAGTGAACCGGACAAGATGATGGTAACAGCAATGCATGCTTAAAATGCTATTTGGTCTCCATGAGCTTCATTGCATGTGTGTTTGTGTAATTTTGTGTACCTCTCCTCTTTGCGGTGCTCCAGACACTTTTCAATTCTCCACGCAAGGCAGTCGTTTTTCTTCCCGGTTTCCTAAACCCAAATTTCAGTTCCCACACTAAAACAGCCATGTTCTCCCCTGCTCCTTCCACTGTGGTCTCATCGCATCTCTCCCCCCTTGCAGCAGTCCAGTGAGAGTCAGTTGTCTTTCAGCTTTGTCCTGTGTTTTCCACTGTCTCATCTTGCCATTTTGCTCCAACAGTGGCAAATGTCCAACTCAGACAGTCTTTTCAAAGGTCCATTTACACACAGTGAAGTTGCAGCTCATTGGAAATGCACATCCATCCATCCAGTCATGATGATGCCATTTTTCTCCTGGCTGTCGCTGTCTTGCACAGCTGCTGCTGCTGGACCTTTTCTTCACTGCTCAGGACCCTGCTGTGAGCTCTTGATATCCACCTCGTTGTTCTGGAACTGCATTTCTTGTCTTCAGGGAGAGATTCTTGGAGCTTGTGTTCTCAGGGTGACAAACACATGGAAGTTAAGCTGTAAAACAGTTCAGCCAGAACTTGGCTTGAGTGTTTCTAATGATGTTAACCTATAATTTCTTCCGACTGCTGCACGTGGAAAACTGATCCGGGTCTGCTCTTCACCTGCAAGTGACACACTGAGACATTTTGATCATTCTTATCATTGCTTAAAACAACACATCTCCCCTCTCTGGTTCTGAACTCCCCTTTCTTAAAAACCCAGAGAGATTGTAGTTGTTCTACATTGAAAAAAAACCAAACCCTCTTCCTATTTTTGCTTATTTTTATCAACCATTCTGCTAAAAAGAATTTTCTTGCGTGTCCACACTAGGGGAGCTGGTGGCCTGCAGTACCACCGTCTTCCGCTAGTTGGAAACAACTTTTACGCACATTTCTACACTCCTCTCTCTCTTTTTTGTTCCCCCCCTTGTTTTGTTCCCCATTTCAACATTTTGAACCCCATTATACTCTGTTTTTTTTTTTTTTTCCACACACAACAACTTTTCCCACACATCCATTCTCTGCAATCTTACACACCACACATTTCCTCAGTTCTTAACATACAGTCACACATTGAGTTTTGTCTCTGGCCGCTCGGCGCAACGTCCGCTGCTACTGGATCTAGATCCTACATTTACATTCAGAGCGTCCTCTGCAATGGCCTTCTTCCCTTACCGGCAGAAAAGTGCTAAAATACCGTCACTCCACACACTGTATTGTGCAGACGTGATTATCAACGGTGGACTCGAACCACCGTTCCCTGTGATGGACCGGTGTTTCTGCAATTACTCTGGCAGACAACTGCTTTTCTTTTGCACAACACCGGAACCCAACACAAGCCTGGGGACTCGAACCCCAGGATTTTCCCTCCGGAGACTCGAACTCCGGAGCAGCAAGCACTTCACCGCTCGGCCAGACAAAAAACTCTCCATGACTGTATACAAAGTTAGCTACAACTCACCCATCTGCAGGAGTCCCCTCAAAGTTGATGGTCTCGGTGGTGACTGAAACACACGGCTCCGTGACTCCTCCATTTCCTTTGCTTCAACAGCCGGTAGGACAAAGGTACCTTTTTCCTCAGGGGTGATCAGCCCGTCCACGGAACCGTTGTTCAGCGACCACACGGACCACCCTGCTCGCAGCGCCATTCTGTTGTGGAAGTTTTCCACTTAAATAAAGCCTGCAGATGAGCGGTGAGCGGTAGCCAACATTCTTTAATCAAAACACACAGAACAGACAACCAAGCTTGATGGAGAGCCTGCATGACCACGGGGCAGGGTCAGCAGAGTCTCACTGAGCCTAACATGGCTCTCAGTTAAATACCTTCTCCAGGAACAAAAGGCAGTACAGCTGTTTCACACCTTAAGGTTCACACTCCCTTGCTACCTCCCAGAGTCCTCGAAGAGACAAAAGACTCTCCCTCCTGTGGAGCTGTCTGCTTCCCCCAACTTCCTAAATAGACCCCCACCATTTGTCTTACAGTATGGGTGTCAGACATGTTAAAATCCAGTGGCACCAAGGCATTATACAATAAAATAATGTGATTAGTACATAAGTGAAAGAAATTCCTTTACACTTATATATCATTTTTAACCTCGGTAGTGAAACCTCTAATAATAAAAATAGTGTACATGTACATACGTGTACATACCTTAATAAAAACAAGCAGGTGAGATGTTAGAACGCTTTTATTTCTATTTTAGTGGACACTCAATACTATAGACAGCTGCTGGGGTTTCTTTATTCTTTAACCTGAGTAGTGAGAAGACCGCAAGCGGTGGGGGGGGGGGGGGGGGGGGGGTTGAAAACGATGTGCCGGGAGTCCGCTGTTGAGTTTTGGACAAAATGCATTCTGGGATATTTAGCTGTACCAAGTCCACACCGATGCATGCTCGATAAAACGGGCGGAGCGAGAACACGCCCCATGTACACTGTTATAGGTGTGCCACAAAAGCAACCAATCACAGGGCCTTTCTCAATATGCGTACTTGTGCGTACTTGCGTTCTCGTGTACTCGTGATACGTCATCAGTCGGAGACCAAGTACTGTTCCAATTCGAAGTAAGCATCAAGCCAAGAACGCGAAAAAGTCCCGGATGTGTTCTCGCTCCGCCCGTTTTATCGAGCATGCATCGGTGTGGACTTGGTACAGCTAAATATCCCAGAATGCATTTCGTCCGAAACTCAGACAAAGGCCGTTTCTCAATTCTCAAGTACGTGAGTACGTACTCGCCGAGAACGCGAGTACGTACTCACGTACTTGAGAATTGAGAAATGGCAGCAGACTTGGATGCAAAAATTCTGATTGGCTGTTGCAGTCTCCAATCAGCTCCCTAGCTACTGCATTCTGGAAACATGGTCCAGAATGTAGCTAAATCCATTTTCAGTTAGTATGTTTCACTATTTTATTTTAAAATATATCATTTTTTAAGACCATTGTTGGTTTTAATCTAGTTTAAACCAAACCACTCCACTGGATTTAGCTGGATCAGTCAGCTGAGACTGAAGAAGTTATTTGGATGAGTGACAAATTATTTCTTCCACTGAAAACGCTACGTCCAGATGAACAAAACCCACTTTTGGGGATTAGTTATTTAAATGGTAAATGGACTGGTTCTTATATAGCACTTTTCTACTCTATCTGAGCACTCAAAGCGCTTTAAACACTTACTGTCTAACATTCATACTCCGATGGATGCATCGGAGAGCAACATGGGGTTAGTATCTTGCCCAAGGATATTTGGTAAGCAGACTGGCGGAGCCTGGGATCAAACCACCAACCTTCCGGTTAGTAGCTGACCTGCTCTACCACCTGAGCTACAGCCACCCTCATCGCAGCCTCACTCGCCACCATTCCTCAGCTTTTCCCCGTCTGGTTCCAGCTCAGACAGTGTGTGGCGTAGTGTGTGCTGTTAGCGCTGGCAGGACTGAGGTGTCCTCCTTTTTTTTTTAGCCATCTATTTAAGACTCCAGATTTAACAGGAAGCCAGTGAAGAGAAGCTTCAGGCTGTGATGAGAAAAAAAAAAAGGTGGACATACCAGTTTTCCTGTTTGGACACGTTTCTGTGCTCACTTTCCCAGCAAAATATACAGAAATGAGGAGTGACTTGCAACTGTTACACAGTACTTTACAAAGACCCATGTTTGGCATTACTGGTAGAAAATCTGAAGTCTATTTTAACATGATTTTATTGTTTTTCAGCGTGTATGTCGGTGGCTACTAGCAGTCTATGATCTACCCAGCTGGGGTCGCTGTGAGCTGGCGCTATCACTTCTTCTGGAGCACAGTGCCCCCTATTCCCTAGAAGATGTGGTGCAGGCAGTACAAGAGTCCCACGACAGGGAATTTATCAAGCGAGTGCTCGCTAAAGAATGTCCCATCTGCCTCTCAGTTTTCCCTCACAGCAAAGTTAGGGTTACTTTACAAATGCTTTTGGGTCACTAAATATTTTTCTGAATGATTTCCATTTCATGATTTTCTACTTCCTCCCACCTTCCCTTCTATCTCAGATGCAGTCTCTCACGTCGTGTCAGTGCTCCGTGTGCTGTGGTTGTTTTCAGCAGCACTTTACCATCGCTGTAAGGGACAAACACATCAGAGACATGGTGTGTCCAGTCTGTTGGGAGCCTGACATCAATGACCCCGAACACCTCAACAGCTACTTCTCCACCCTGGACATCCAGGTAGGCAAATAGACTGTGAAAGGAATGAGAATGTCTCTCCTACTCAAAATCCGCTGGGCACCTCATAAAAGTGTCCTGGTGAAATGTAGTCCATCACTGGTGGTACTGGAAGTTTGGTCACACTGACTCTCTCTGACTGCTACATTGTCATCTTGCCAATCATAACTATAAAGCCTGCCATCACTTACAGTTCAGTAAAACAATTATCTGCATTTTTTTGTTTTTTCTTTGCTTTTCTTTGAATCTACTTCTTTGAGTTTATTTCCAGGATTTTGGACAATGTACAAAATATACAAGAGGTTAATGTACCAAAATTCTTGTACACAAACTTTTGCTTGCCAGAAAATTCAGTTGACAAACAACATCAAACTTTGTAGTTTGGGTTGAAAATGAATTACAGACTGCTGAGCAGCAGTTTCAAAATGCAAGTTTGGAGGGACTAATTATATTTTTTCTCCTGTTTAACAGTAAAACATATTTTCATTCCTTTCTCAGATAATTATTTATGTCATCGATTATAGTTTGGCCCATAAAATATCAAAAACCTGTACATGTACATGATATGTATCTTTAGTTATTGCAATATTGTTTTTCTAGGCTTACTAATTATACAGAACTTTAATTTTTATTCAGAATTTTTTACATTCATGAGAGTAATATTGTAAGAGACGGGTAGTAGTAATCACTTTCACTTTGGTCATATCATTATGTCCTAATGCAGTGCATGTTCAGGTCAGTCTTGTGGAACACCTGTATTAGAGTTAGTGCGTTATAATCAGTGTTGAGGTCTGGAATGTTTCTATTTCTATTACTGGAGACAAAGGGTGAAATGAAGTATTAATATTATATTAATACCTGTGATTGTGACTGTCAGTACCAGTTTTTATTCACAGTGCTGTAAAAAAGTGTTTGCCTCCTTCCTGACGTCTTATTTTCAGATCATATAAAATTTAAATATTAGACAAAGATGACACAAGTAAACACAAAATGAGGGTGTTAGTATTATTGTTATAATTATTATTATTATTATTGTGGCCCTGTGTGGAAAAAGTGATTGAAAATTAAAAGCACTTTAAGAAATCTCTTAAAAAAGACTTAAATTGGACCTGCCTTAGACAGTGGAGTAGACCAAAGATCCTCAAAACCCAGACATCATGCAGTGATCCAAGGAAATTCAGGAACAAATGAAAACATAAGTAATTGATATCTCTTGTATAAAAAATAAGTATAAAAAATATAAATGGTGAAAACATGGAACAGTGGTGAACCTTTCCAGGAGTGGCCGGCCGACCAAAGTTACGGTGTGTTCACACCGAACGCGATAGGCGCGAGCGAAAACGCCCCAAACGCCCCTAATTTGACGCGTGCACATTCGCACCTCAACGCGTGTCCAAGAAAAATCATTTGACGCGCGTGAACCGGAAATGAACCGGAAATGAACCGGAAATGTGGGAGGAAGTTTTATTATGCTGTGCTTTTTCTCCGTCTGCGCGCCACTTTTGTGCGCCTTTTTCCCTCGCGGTGCAGGTGTGTATCTCCGAATGAGGGTCATAGTTATGAGTGTTTTTGTGCTGTTTTTTCTATTGGACGTGATGGTTATCTAAACCAAACATGATAAGTTTGGCAAGCGCAGGAGACACGACACGGAGGAGATTTGTCAATCAGGCTGCAGAATGCAATGCGCATTGTTGAAAGCTGTACGGTGCAATAACAAAAATCAGCGAAATGTGACGGGTGAACAGCGGGACCACTGTATACTGTTTTATTAATAAACAAAATATATTCCTTCTGCCTTCTGCTTCTTAATTCAGATCAAACTGAGGTTATTGTACTCGGCCCTGAAAGTCTTAGAAACATGGTATCTAAGCAGATTCTTACTCTGGATGGCATTACCTTGGCCTCCAGTAACACTGTGAGGAACCTTGGAGTCATTTTTGACCAGGACATGTCCTTCAATGCACATATTAAACAAATATGTAAGACTGCTTTCTTCCATTTGTGCAACATCTCTAAAGTTAGAAATATCCTGTCTCAGAGTGATGCTGAAAAACTAGTTCATGCATTTATTACTTCCAGGCTGGACTACTGTAATTCTTTATTATCAGGATGTCCTAAAAACTCGCTGAAAAGCCTTCAGCTGATCCAAAATGCTGCAGCAAGAGTCCTGACAGGGACTAGAAAGAGAGAGCATATTTCTCCCGTTTTGGCTTCCCTTCATTGGCTTCCTGTTAAATCCAGAATTGAATTCAAAATCCTGCTCCTCACATACAAGGTCTTAAATAATCAGGCCCCATCTTATCTTAATGACCTTGTAGTACCATATCACCCTATTAGAGCACTTCGCTCTCGCACTGCAGGCCTACTTGTTGTTCCTAGAGTATTTAAAAGTAGAATGGGAGGCAGAGCCTTCAGTTTTCAGGCCCCTCTTCTGTTGAACCAGCTTCCAGTTTGGATTCAGGAGACAGACACTATCTCTACTTTCAAGATTAGGCTTCAAACTTTCCTTTTTGCTAAAGCATATAGTTAGGGCTGGACCAGGTGACCCTGAATCCTCCCTTAGTTATGCTGCAATAGACGTAGGCTGCCGGGGATTCCCATGATGCATTGAGTTTTTCCTTTCCAGTCACCTTTCTCACTCACTATGTGTTAATAGACCTCTCTGCATCGAATCATATCTGTTATTAATCTCTGTCTCTCTTCCACAGCATGTCTTTATCCTGTCTTCCTTCTTTCACCCCAACCGGTCGCAGCAGATGGCCCCGCCCCTCCCTGAGCCTGGTTCTGCCGGAGGTTTCTTCCTGTTAAAAGGGAGTTTTTCCTTCCCACTGTCACCAAAGTGCTTGCTCATAGGGGGTCATATGATTGTTGGGTTTTTCTCTGTATTTATTATTGTGCGATCTATTGTACAATATAAAGCGCCTTGAGGCGACATTTGTTGTGATTTGGCGCTATATAAATAAAATTGAATTGAATTGAATTGAAAATATTCCTATATGACAACACGCATAAATTAACTGCCTACATTAATTCACTGTAAACCTTGTCCTTCTGACTGACACTCCCCTGCTGCCTCTCCGGGCTGTCCCTGGTCCTCGGGGGGAAGTTCTCCACGGTCCGCACCATATTGCCGCTAGTCTCCTGCGGGGTGAGGAAAGGGTCCAGAAACCCCATGACCGCGAAGAACTTCCATCTCTTCCCCGATCCTGCTGCAGACCCACTCCTCTTCTCCTTCTCTGTCCTCTTCTCCTTATTATATGTGTCCCTGAGGCTCTTCCACTTTCTCCTGCAGATGTCCTCTGAATAAACACATTATCTTGTTGGCGGAAAGGTATTTGTACATCAGTGGGAAAATAGCGGGACAGTACGCGTCAGTACCTAGGTCAGAGCCACGTCACCAGCCTCCTGATTGGTTGTCGCGGCGCGATTTGACGCCGGAGTTCAGATTTTCCAACTCGAGCGGTTGGCGCGATACGCGCGTGTGCACAAAATGCAACACACAATCTGACACGCGTGGTTTTCTTCGCGAGCCAAACGCGCCCCACACGCTACACTGACGCGCATTTCAGGCGTTTTGGCGTTTTCGCGACGCAAATCTGCTTCCGAATTTTCGCCGGACGCGCAATCGCGTGTCATCGCGCTCTTTCCATTGACTTTACATGTAAACCTGACGCTCTGGCCGCCTCTATCGCGTTCGGTGTGAACGCACCGTTACACCAGGAGCGCAGCGACAACGGACTCAACAGGAAGATAAAGGCTCGTCTCAGTTTTGCCAGAAAACATCTTGATGATTCCCAAGACTTTTGGGAAAATATTCCCTGGACTGACAAGACAAAAGTTGAACTTTTTGGAAAGTGTGATGTGCCATTTCATCTGGAGTGAAAGTAACACAGCATTTCAGAAAAGGAACATTATACCAACAGTAAAATATGGTGGTGGTGTGATGGTCTGGGGCTGCCTCAGGACCTGAAGACCTGCTGTGGTAAATGGAACCATGAACTCTGCTGTCCACCAAAACATCCTGGAGGAAAATGTCCAGCCATCTGTTCATGACCTCAACCTGACGTGCACTTCTGTTCTGCAGCAGCACAATGATCCGAAACACACCAGCAAGTCCATCTCAGAGGGGCTGAAGAAAAACAAAATGAAGACTTTGGAGTGGGTCAGTCACTGTTCTGATTTGAACACAATTGCGATGCTGTGGCACGACCTTAAAAAGGTTCATTCTCAAAAACCTTCCAGTTTGGCTGAATTACAACAATTTTGCAAAGACGAGTGGGCCAAAATTCTTCCACAGCGTTGTTAACGACTCATGCCAGTTATTTGAAACACCTGGTTGCAGTTTGTGCCTAAACCAGTTAATAGGTTAGGGGGCAAGAGTTTTTTCACCCACCGCCGTATGTCTGGATTTGTTTTCTCTTAATAAGAAACACCGTCACTTAGAAACTGCATTTTGTCTTTGCTTGTGTTATTTTAAGGGTGTTCATATTTAAGAGTGACAAACATACAACGCATTGTTTGCAGTATGAGTAAGACTTGTGAAAGAGTGACTGACACCATACTTGGTGAAGATCTTCCAGAGATTTAGACGACTCTGTACAAATGTTTTGACAGGAAGAACAGGACGAGTCGTGACAGGTAAATCAGTCCTTACATGTACATTCTGTGAAGTTAACGTTCTAAAACTTGGTGTTCACAGCTGCGAGAGTGTCTAGAGCCAGAAGTCTACGAGCTGTTCCACAAGAAGCTGACAGAGCAGGCTTTAATCAAGGACCCCAAATTTCTCTGGTGCTGTCACGTGAGTACAGGATCAATATTTGCAACAAAATCTTGATGAACAAATTACTTAATGTAATTACTTAATTACTATTTAAAAGTGATGCAAGTTTGAGTACACGTTTTTGGATTATTGATGCTTCACAGGTGTTAAAGATTCAATTTTCTTTATAAGAAACAATTCAGTTAAAAGGACTAGATGTTACAATCCCTGATTATGTATTGCTTTAAATTGAGAACATTTTGAGGGATGGCTGTTATGAGGAAAGGCAGAAACTTTGCCAGCAGCACACATCGTTGTGTGCCTCAACTTCCGGTCTTTTACCCAGGCTAATCTGCCATTTTCCTTCCTTGGTTAGGTTTAGGGATTAGAGATTGATCTAGATTATCATTTTAAATTTGGGACACATCGTCAGTAGTGGACCTTGGATTCATCGGGTGTTTTGGCCATTATCACTAGACACTCTCATCCAAGGAGGCCCTGCCAGGGTCGATCAGGCCCTGGAGTGTGTCACTGGTTTATGTTAAATTAAGTAAGATGTGCCTAAGCAGTTTTGCAAATTTTGAAATTGAATTGGTGACCAATGAAGAGCTCACTTTTCCCACACAGAAGCTATGGGTATACTGAATCAGGGTGTTAGATGTGCTGAAGAAGGAAGTTTTGGAACTACTTCTGTTTCTTCTATTGTGCATGTGCTCAGGTCCAAATCACACATTTAAAGCAGGAACATCAATCGAGGAGTCCATGAGCAACAATGACTGCAACTAAAGGTCTAAATCAGTCCTGCTTCATCTCTGGGATGTTGGCGGTCTTCCCCACATAAGCTGCTCACTTCAAGTCCTTCCATAATATTTCTTTTGGATGAAGGTTGAAGGTTTTTTCATTTCTTTGCTACAGCCGTGTCTTTACTGAGAGTCATTGTAGCAAAGAACTGCTTTCAGTTGAAAATTCCAGAATTCAGTAACACAGATGCAAAACAGACCCCAACACTCGCATCACAGTGGCTCACAGGGAGAAGGTTCTATATACAGGGGTGCACATAAGTGGTCCGCAGGTGCGCATTCGCTGTCAAAATAAAAGACGCGCATAAGAAGAGGTTTCAACGCGCGTTTGTGTACATAAGATTTTCTGGAGGAGGACAGACATTTGTTTAGAATACTTAAAGATGTCGAAGAAGCTCCTTTAAGCAATTACTTTGGTGTTCCTCCACCTCCAAAGAAATGTCAGAAGGAGTCTGAACCGCAAAAGAAGCGCGTATTCTCGGAAAAATGGTTGCAGGAGGTGAGCTGGCTTCAAACAAATGATGAACACACAGAGATGTGGTGCAGAATATGCCGTGAAAATCCCACTCTAGCGGACAAAAACAGCGCCTTTTATATGTACACAAACGCACGCTGCAACTTCTTATCTGGTGCGCGTCTTTTATTTTGACAGCGAATGCACACCTGCAGACCACTTATGTGCACCCCTGTATATATGTAATTCCAGTGCTGGGAAAATATATATTTACCCTTCCCCAATTTCACATGTTTTTGCATATTTCTCACATGCACATGTTTTAGATCATCAAACAAAGTTTAATACTAGACAAAGATAACCTGAGTGAATACAAAATGAGCATTTCTTTAATTAAGTGGAAAAAGCTATCCAAACCTGCCTGGTCCTTGTGAAAAAGTAATTGCACCCCTTATTAAAATCATGAATTAACAGTAAATTAACTAAGTTCATTTTTACTGACACAAGCTTGATTACTGCCAGACCTGCTGAATCAAGAAATCACTTAAACTGAACCTGTGTGACGAAATGAAGCCAACACGTTATCCCGCACATTTAAAGAAACAGATGATGATGCACCCTTGAGTAATAACAGAAATAAATGAATAAAGAAAGAAAGAAAAAGATAAACACAAACAATAGGAGTCAATAGAGAGTAACATAGAGCTCATCTCGGAAACACAAATGTTGTGCCACAACGGTGAATTCAGATCTACTGGACATGACAGGCTTAAAAAAGAGAACAAAAGCAGGTGAGAAACAAAGTCACTGACATCTGTCAGTCTGGAACAGGGTACAGAACCATTTCAGAGGCACTGGGACACCAGTGAACCATAATGAGAGCCAATATCTACAAATGAAGAAAAATGTTCCTATTTGGCATAACCTTTAAAATGCTCACACACCTTAATGTGGCTGAATTGAAACAATTCTGCAAAGAAGAGTGGGACAAAATTCTTCCACAACAATACAACTGACTCATTGCCAGTTATTAGTTCAGCAATTTATTTTGAAAAGGCTGTAATGAATGAATTAATCTTACCCAATGTTCTTGCTTGCAGAGTGCTTGGTAACTACATGAGAGTCTGTGCACTCTGTATGTCATGGAGCTTTCAAGATCCACTGAAATTATTTAATTAAAAATACCTTTTTAGTCAAACTTCTTTAAATCAGCACAACTCTACCGAATACAAGAAGTCATTTTCACGGACTAATGTTGCCTATGATTACGTTATAGTGTTAGTGTACAATTACATTTCTATCTTGTCCTCTCCTTTCCCTTCTCATGTTTGTTCTCCTCAGTGCTCATATGGATTCATCTATGATGGAGACCAGTTGAAGGTCACCTGTTTTCAATGTCGAAACAGTTTCTGTGCTCACTGTAAAAAGCCTGTAAGTTTCTCTTTGTGTATTCTTGTTTTCTTACCACTTTATGCTCAGCCTCTTCCATTTGTATGGTTTCACTTTTTCTGCAGAGCTGCAGTTTTATCCATTTGTTAAGCCACAAAAATATGACATTCCAAGCACATCTGTTCTTCACCACTCTTTTAAGAACCTTAACGTTAAAGTTATGTCCTAACTGAATAGTGGAAAAATACGAGACTGAAGGGATGGACTCCCTTCAATCATTACATTTCCCCCTCAAAGTGGGGAAAGCCTAATAACCATGTGCAGGTATCCTTCCAAACCAACTTCCTTCCAAGCCAAAGACTAGAAAATATGATGAAGCATATCTCGCCTTTGGCTTCACCTGCACAACAGTGGGTGATGAGGAGAGGCCGCAGTGTGTCGTCTGTCTTAAAGTGCTAGATTGTGACAGTTTAAAGCCTAACAAGCTAAGACGCCACTCAGAGACACAACATCCAGAGCACAAAGACAAGTCAGCTGACTTTTTCAGACAAAAACTGCTCAACAGTGTTTCTTTACTAAAGCTGCATCTGTGCTGGCAATGCTCAGCTCAGCTCCTCTAAAGTTGCCTACCGTGCAGGACTGTGTGAAAAGCCGCACACAGTTGCGGAGGAATTAATACTTCCCTGTGCTATGGATCTGGTTTCCACTATGATTGCTGACACAGCAGCCAGCAAACTACGGGTCATTCCTCTGTCCAATAATAGCATCAGCGAGCGCATTTCTGACATGTCAAAGGACATAGAGGAGCAGCTTAATGATAAGGTGCGTGACAGCCACCTTTTTCTGCAGATGGATGAAACCACTGACAGTAACAAAGACTGCTTACTGATAACGTATGTCAGATTCATTGATGGAGATGCTGAGGGAGGAATTGCTTTTCTGCAAACAAGTTCCTGGCAGAGCCAGTGCAGAGAAACTGTTTAAAACCATTGAGGACTGTGTGGGGATCTGCACAGACGGCTGTGGCTGTGGATATATAATTATATCATGGGCTAGATGGGGCTCATAAGTTTGACACCCCTGGACTAATATTTTGATTTTGGGAAGTAG
Source organism: Oreochromis niloticus (assembly GCF_001858045.2). Lineage (NCBI taxonomy): Eukaryota > Metazoa > Chordata > Actinopteri > Cichliformes > Cichlidae > Oreochromis > Oreochromis niloticus. Next base: position 1,884,457 of record NC_031982.2, on the reverse strand, counting down.
TCTTCGTAGACAATTTGCAACCATTTTTTCCACATATTTTATTTGTGCTTGTGTGCAATCCAAGCCTTTATAAATATTATTAATATTATTAATATTTATAATTTAAAAGAAAATTAAATATTATGTGATTATAAATATTTTTCTATGTAACTGTTACAATAGTAATTCATCCTTTATATGCTCTGTTCTGTACTCATTGGTAAACATTGTTTGTGTGCAGTGGGAGTCTCAGCATGCAGGTCTGTCCTGTGAACAGTTCCAGTCCTGGAAAAGAGAGAATGATCCAGAATATCAGAGACAGGGCCTGGCTGGATACCTCAGAGACAACGGCATCAGTAAGTACACACATATGAACACACACAGACTCTGATTAGTTGCGTAAACCTAACCCGTGGAGTCCTCTCTTTAATGGGGTGTTTTTCACCCGGTCGGGGGGAAAGCATGGGCAGCCAAGTTTGTGAATGTGATAACTTGAAAATGAGGCAAGGCAATCCTGGTTAGCTCAACCTTAAGGTTCAGGGCAGGGGTCAAGCTTTCTAAAAATCTTGCGATAGCAGGGTTTTTGCTGCTGGTTCACCTGACACGACACGACACAACACGGGGGCAGTCAGCTTGTTGCTTTTGTGTTTCCAGCGAGTTATTTCAGCGGTCACTTCCAGTCCTCTGACTGGACTGTCCTTAAGATACGTAGTATGCTGGGACCACTGCATACTAAATATCTTAAGGAAAGGGGAGACATAATTACCCAACTGGCCACAGCTGAGGCAGTTGAGGTGGCATCTGACAAGGATGACTCCTTGTGCCTCCTGGGTAAGGTGTTCTGGGCATGTCCCAGTGAGGCCCCAGGTAAAACTCAGGACACAATGGAGAGATTATATCTCTTGGGTGGCCTGGGAACACTTAGGTGTGTAAAATGGATGGATGGATGGATGGAGCCACAGCTGCATTACCCAGCCTCCCACCCCTGAACCCACTGGACTAAGCCAGAAATCATAGCCGCCCCCACCTTCCCAAGATTAAGGCGTGTGCAAGGCATGAGCTAACAGCAGCTTTGACACCATGCTTTATACCTAATTTCAACGGGCGCTATGGCTGATGATCCCCATGCACACACAGGATCTAAACCCACTCTGTCTCCAAAAACGCCCAGAGTCAAACCAGAGTTTGGTAGACCAAGGTCTTGCATGCAGCCTGACTCCACCATAGCCTGGTGTATAGCCCTTTGGTACCTTACTGGAATGTTGTATGTCACTCCCAGGCCAGGGGAAGGTGCTGGGAGGCCAGTGACACGGAACACCTGTCCCTCCTCCATCAGTGGGCACTCCGTGTGGATGCCCGAACCAGCACTCCTGCCCTGTCGTCTGTGTGGCTCCCTGTGAGATAGGTCCAGTGCCTGTAGCTCCCAGGACCTGCAGAGGAAAACGGGTCAGTAGGGAGTTTCTGTGGGGCGCAGCAGTCGGTGGTGCTGGAGGAGAGCTGAGGATTCTGCTCCTCAGGGCCGGCACTCGTGGATTCCCCACCGGCGACTGTATCCACCTAGGGTCCTCCATCCACCGTAGTAGTTGGTTGTCCACCAAAGTCACTGCTGCATCGAGGCTCCCTGGCCGATGGCAGAGGACCCATTCTGTTGTCTTCTCAATGAGTTGGTCCTTGACGACAAACTCCAGCAGTCACCTTTTCCTCCTCCCCAGGGCGTGGCTGCAGCCACCTTGCCGCCACGTCACAGATCCTCCAACCGTAGGCAAACATGTGATCCTTTTCCTCCATCTGACAGCCCTTGAACCGGCGGTGGTGATCTTGTGGAGCAGATGTTCCCAAACTCTCCCCACGACGGCAGCAGCTGGCTCAGCACTGCTGTCTGGGCCTCCCCATAGAGCAGGGGAGACACCCGCAGCCCCGACTCTGCCCTCAGTCATTGCCATGGCTCTACATAGCTTTGACACACCTCACAGCGATGCCTGGACTGGCTGTACATGCTGTGGGTCCAACATCTCGCATCAGGTAGTTGATAGCGCCACTATGGCAGGCTTTGTGCTGCTGTGTTTCCAGGCTGGCTGTTTTAGGGTTGTGTCCCTCTTACACACCATTGGTTCCAACAAACTACTTAAAAACAGGGGAGGCAGCAGCATTAACTAGCCTCACCTAGAGCCTATTAACCCCGATTCTTTTGTCCCCATGATAGAACAGAGAAAACCGACTCATAGTGTGTTAAAACATTTATATTTCTTTTTATTCAATCATCTTCTGGAAGAAAGAGACCAAGTAAAGTTAACTCATTTATGTAAGTCAGGAAAGATGTTGGAATGTACGTCAGACTAAAATGGTTTTCTTGAATGTAATGGCTACCTGTGTGTCCTCTCCTTCCTCCCTCCTTCTAGCTTGTCCTAACTGTCGCTTTCAGTATGCCCTGTCTAAAGGAGGCTGCATGCATTTCTGCTGCTCACAGTGTCGTTACCAGTTTTGCAGTGGCTGCAACAACCCTTTCCACACTGTAAGTCTGTCACATACAGTCCTCTTCATGGTGTCATTTTCCAAGGAGTCATTTGAGCCATGTGATACTCTACTTAGGATACATGTGTGACAGAGAGGTATCTACTAATGCTCAGGCTGGTGGTTTAGTCCCTGGCTGCAACAGTCTGCATGCAAATACCCCTGTGCAAGATACTAACCCTGATGCTCTCCGATGTATACATTAGAGTGTGAATGGGTGAATTAGGAAGTTCTATTATGCACTTTGAGCCCTCAGGTAAAGTGGAAAAAGAACCAGTCCATGTCTGATTATTTCACATAGACTGTGGAGTTTATCGGGTAGTGAAAACATGTGTACAACTTTAGCAATATTGTATTTTTTTCTCTTGGATTTATTTTTTATCCCTAAAAAAAGGAGAGCAGCATGTGATTATTAAAACACTGTTTTTGATTTGTTTCATGTGAAATCTTGAATGACTGAAACAAAAGTAACCACTTCATAATGACACACATCTGGCCACAGCATTTCTGGTTCCAAAGGTGGAACATCAGCAACCCAAAATAAATTCACTGATGACACACGAATGCAGCACGGAGATTTTGTTTCTTGTTTTTGGCTGTTTCACATGAGACATTCAAAACAGCTGTTGGCAGCTCTGGTGTTTGTTTAATTCATTGGTATTTGGTGCAACAGTTCATCAACATCTTTCCAATAAACAGAAACCAGTATTGATGCATTACAATTTGGTTTTGCGTGTATTTGCATATTGTTAAAAATGCAAAAGTGCACATACATACATGATCACTCATGCCCTCTGGATCAGACTGTAGTGATTCTGTCATTTCTTCAAATGTTTAAACAAAAATAAGAGCCAAACACAACTGACAGTTCAAAAGATAAACAGCTATAAATCAAATGTGTCTGTACAGATATTTTTTTTGTTTTTACATCTTTCAGCGATTTTAGTCGTAGAAGTGCATGACGTTTAATCTAACTAACTCTGCATTGCATCTGGGAAACTCGACGAAATGATGACGTGTGTGTGGGAAGTTCAGTTGCACATTTATATGTCCTGTCTTTTAAAACCAATATTAGTGTTTAATAAAGGGTCACATTTTCCTTTTTTTAAATTTTTGCTAATTTCAGTGTTACATGAGCAGGGGGGGAAATGTGGTTACAGACCTGAAAAATAAAAATGGCTGTTGTTTTCTCTTCTTATTTCCCATCAGACCTGTGCAGTGGACCAGTGCACGGTGTCTGGACTGCATGCCCATCATCCTAGAGACTGTCTCTTCTATCTGAGAGACTGGGAACCATCCAGGCTGCAGGCTTTGCTCCAGGTAAACACACATACATGTAACTGAAGAGATTTAAAGTTATTCTCTGTCTTTCATTCTTTATTTCATTCTCATTAGAGAGAAAATATACACAAACAAGGCAGAGGGTCATTCAATACATGTTATCGTTATCATCATCAGAAAAGGAAAAAGAAATAAGTGTAACGGTCAACAAATCCCCTAAGCCCAAATACAGATACATTTCTTGATATAATAATGTCTTTAAAAATGTCTCCGTCTTACATGCATCTAATCTCAACCTAAGGCAGAAATTTCTGTCTTTTCCACTTTGCAACGTACTACCAAACAATGTTTTTCAAACTAAACAGATTGGTGTGTGTACATCTGGAATCGGTCAGGAATTAAATGTTAAACTGTCCCTGCCTGTTCTGTGCTGACATCATGTTGTCTTTTGTGAGATTGTCATGAACTGACCGTGTAAAGCGGGCAGGATAGGACCCAAATGCAGACTCAGGGAGGCAAGAATAAACTCAGAAGGCAGCTTTATTGCTAAACACCAGAAATACTATAATATAATAAACACAAACTAAACAGGTGGGCAGGCAGAACGCACGGCAGGGAATGAGGGAGATCAGGACACTGGACAGAGGGAAACAGAGGGCTTAAATACACCAGGAATGACGAGGGAACAGGAAACACACGGGGAGCACAGCTGAGACAAATTAGACACATCCAGACAGAAACTAAACACACTGAGCAAGGAACGCAAGACTGTCAAAATAAAACAGGAAACACTAAGATTCAAACTATCTCACAACGTGACTCAAGAACTGGGAGGAGAGAATACTCAGGGGAATGAGATGGATCAGGGAGATAACGGGAGGAGAGAACGAGGGGGATGCGGAAACGGTTAATAGAGACGAGACAGAGCAAGAGGAGACATGACGGTGTGGGGAAACGTAGACAAACGTAATGGGGGGGGGCATGGAATGACACACAAGGATGGGAACAGAAGAGGGAAACAAGACACAAGGACACACAAACACACATAAACACAGACACAGAGAGGACATAGAGGACAAGGACACAAGGGGAGCCTAAATGTGCAAAAAGCTAACATAGAATAAACTCAGGACTACAAAATAAACCTTAAACCATAATACAAAATGACACCAAAACACAAGAAACTCGAAACAATGGGTCGTATGACCCAGGACCATGACAGAGAGGTTAGTGTATTGTCATATTTTTATGTGTGTTCAGAGCCGTTATGTTACTCGTTTTGTTTAGTCTCTTCTGTATTTTTACTGTGATCCTAAAGACCCTTCGTTCTTTTTCATTTGTTCATTTGGTCAGTGTTTGTTTTGCATCTCATGGTATCTTATCTTCATGACAGAATAATGGAGTAGCCTTCAACACTGAACCTCCCCCTGGAACTCAGACAGGTAGGCTGTTTCTTCCATCAAAGTTTTTTGTTTGAATACTTTTGATGATGCTGTGGAGTTGTGCACTTTCTAAAATTTTCTCCATGGCATTCATACTAGTGAGGGCACACTAAACAGCCCCACAAGTAAGTGGAAAACAGCACAGGGAAAGACACACTATAGGAGCGAGCCCAAGTTTAATCATTACTAATGATTAAATACAGCAGAGGTGAAAGGGAGTGAAAAGCAGTGCAAGCACAGGAGAATCAGAGAGTTGAGTCCACAGTCAGAGGCCATTGGATGATCATTGTAACCTTCATGAGTGCTTTTCCTGTGCTCGAATGAGTTCTGACTGAAACTCGTAAAATAAACCATGTGACTGCTGACAGAAGTAGCTGGATTCTCTTTGTTTTAAACTACTCTGCTCTAAAAGGCTGATGCTGAGCGGGCGGCATGGACACCCAACTAGGATTTCAAAATTCATACCATTCAGACTAAAACGTCTGAATCCCAGTGACCTTGAAAAGTTAAGGTCAAAGGTCAAGTTTTCGGAAAATCTTGTAAGTGCCATGACTCAAGTAGAGAAGTGCATAACGTTTAATCTAAATAACTCTGCTTTTCATCTGGGAATTAAACAGAGTTCCTGAAAACACTGTATCTTTTCTAGGGTGTTCAACCAATGACAAACTTCCACCTTTGATTAGAATTGAATATTCCACCAGGGATGCTTAATAATACTTAAACCAGTATCTCAGAATGCACATCGTCTATCCATTTTCTATCACTTATTTGGGTTTGAGTCATGGGGACAGCAGACCGTGATAATATAATCTCTCCAGCGAGTTCTCCAGAGGGGAACAGAGTCCAACACCTCTCCAGGAAGCTGGTTTAAGAGCCCAAGCTATGCTTTGAGGTGAGCCCGACTATATCTAGTCGGTAGTTCACAACCTCACCCACTAGCTAAGGCTCCTTCCCCGCCAGCAAGGTGACACTCCATGTACCAGTGTTAGACGCCTGGATCGGAGCGCCAGGACCGCTGCCTGTGACAGACACACAATCCACTCCTGGTAACTCTATCCCAGGCAGGGTGCGCTGGAACCTTGGGTCGTTATGGTAACTAAGGGTGAAATACAAATAAGATTTTTTTTTAAACAGTCAAATCCAAGTAATCAGTGTATGTTTCTGTATTTTATGAAATTTGGGGGGCTGTGTAAATCCAAAAAGCTTTCTTATTGCAAAGAAATTGGATTTGTTCCTCCTGTGACAAACTTACTCCGCATTTGTCTGTTCCTCTTTGTACAGAAAGAGAAATGTGGTTTCAAAGGTTTGTAAGGTATACAGGATAGTGTTATGGAAACCTATCAATATAGCAATGGGGTAATTAATATTACCTAATCATACAGCATTTATGGCTAACCTATCCATCAAATGTCTTTTTATTCTACCAGTTTAAAAGTTTGCAGCTGGGACACTTTGGCCTATAGGTGACAGCGGAGGCTTTAAAGTTAATGAAATTAAATTGAATAAATTAATTAAACCCCAGCTTAATTAATATTTTGTTGGATTTTCTCCCCTTCTGTATTGTATGTTGTGTCAAGCACTAATCTGTCTTTTGTTGGTTTGGGAGCATTTCTTTCTGTTTGTCTGTAGGTTCTAGGCTCTGGGACATGCTTTCTGTAGGGTAATCTTTTTACATTTGCATTCCTGAAAATGTAACCTGTTTCATTATACTGCTGGGTACTGGGCAGTTATTAGGCACCTGGAGCCCTGGGATTGTACGGGGGTGGGTGGCCTGTAGCAGGGTTGGTTGCCCGTCACTTCTGGTCCTCTGGGACTGACAGCCTTTGGCCATGGGAGCCCTAGATCCACCTCTGTCTGCGTCTACCTCCCGGGGGGCGCTATTGGGGCTTCTGAGCCTCATTTTCAAGTACGTGTTGTGATAAAGAAGCACACACACATATACTCGACACTCTCTCTCTTTCTCTCTTTCACACTCACGAACATTTGCATTTATGCTCCATCCTTTCATCCCCCCCTTTTTTTTTTCCTGCCTGTCCTTCCTTTCATATCAAACATCCTTGAAAGAGTAGTTGTCAAACAGCTAACAGATCATCTGCAGAGGAATGGCTTATTTGAAGAGTTTCAGTCAGGTTTCAGAGCTCATCACAGCACAGAAACAGCTTTAGTGAAGGTTACAAATGATCTTCTTATGGCCTCTGACAGTGGACTCATCTCTGTGCTTGTCCTGCTAGACCTCAGTGCAGCGTTCGATACTGTTGACCATAATATCCTATTAGAGCGATTAGAGCATGCTGTAGGTATTACAGGTACTGCACTGCAGTGGTTTGTATCATATCTATCTAATAGACTCCAATTTGTTCATGTAAATGGAGAGTCCTCTTCACACACTAAGGTCAATTATGGTGTTCCACAGGGTTCAGTGCTAGGACCAATTCTGTTTACATTATACATGCTTCCCTTAGGCAGCATCATTAGAAGACATAGCATACATTTTCACTGCTATGCAGATGACACGCAGCTCTATCTATCCATGAAGCCAGGTAACACACACCAATTAGTTAAACTGCAGGAATGTCTTAAAGACATAAAGACCTGGATGGCCGCTAACTTTCTGCTTCTTAATTCAGATAAAACTGAGGTTATTGTACTCGGCCCTGAAAATCTTAGAAATATGGTATCTAAGCAGATTCTTACTCTGGATGGCATTACCTTGGCCTCCAGTAACACTGTGAGGAACCTTGGAGTCATTTTTGACCAGGACATGTCCTTCAACGCACATATTAAACAAATATGTAAGACTGCTTTCTTCCATTTGTGCAACATCTCTAAAATTATAAATATTCAGGAGACAGACACAATCTCTACTTTTAAGATTAGGCTTAAAACTTTCCAGCAGCCTACACCTATTGCAGCATAACTAAGGGAGGATTGAGGGTCACCTGGTCCAGCCCTAACTATATGCTTTAGCAAAAAGGAAAGTTTGAAGCTTAATCTTAAAAGTAGAGATAGTGTCTGTCTCCTGAATCCAAACTGGAAGCTGGTTCCACAGAAGAGGGGCCTGAAAACTAATTCAGCTCAGGCTGAATTAATGGAAGTTCTGAATATTATAAGTAATTCTTACAGATGTTTTTCTATATTTTTTTAAATGGATACCTCTCTTCCTTTTAGATCTGTGTGGAGTAATAGAGCAAAAAGATGAGGGCGGGCAGCAGTCAGATGCAGCCTGTGGAGCTCAGACCCAACCTGGACATGCTGGACTCTGCGAGTATGGAGCTTTTAATGAGTAATATTTGATTTGATTATAATATGTTCCTTAGATCCCAGAGTCTCTGGCACAAACAGAAATAAGGGAATTAATAATTAAAAATAATTAACAGTTCTCTGTCCTGTGTCTGTGTCCCAGAATACTTAAACTACTCTTGTGAATCCATGCATAAAAATGATTCAGTTAAGTTCCATTTTATTTTTATAGTGCTAAATCGTTTGCCTCAAGGCGGTTTACATTGTAAGTTAAAGACCTTACAATTAAAAAGAAATCCCAAAAATCACATAACCCCCAATGAGCAAGCACTTGATGACAGCAAAACACCAGCTCCTGGTAGATAGAGCAGTCACCCAAGACTATAAGACTCGACTGACCAACCTGTGCACTGCCTGGAATGACTACAAGAAAGCCTGTTACTCAATGCATCACACATCGATCCTGAATGCCTAGAACTATACAAGATTAACAGAATCCTAAGAGCATTCATCAGGAATTCGATGGGGATGTGCTAAACAACACTAGAGGTCAACTTCGAGCCGATTGCACAGGTCACCATCAATTCCGGTATCTACCATGGAGATGCCCTGTCTTCACTGCTATTCTGCATAGGCCTGAACCCCCTTGGTGAACTCTTCTACATAACATGCTAGCGAGACTCACTACAAAATGAGGCAATCGTCAGCCACCTCCTCTACATGGATGACAACAAGCTGTATGCTAAGAGTGAATGAGGCATCAATTCACTGACCCATACCACTACGATGTGCAACAATGACATTGGAATGTCATTTGGACTGAACAAGTATAGGCAGTTGGTAACGAATAAAGTTAAGAATAAAAATACAAATTAAAAAAAGAATAAACAAGAACAGACAGAATAGATAGATGGAAGCCACTGACATCAAGACAATGATTTTACTACCAGAAGGCAACTCTGCAGATACTGTGAACTGCTACAAGTACCTAGGAATCTCACAGGCAGACTGGAACCATGAAGAGGCCACCAGGTAAGCTGCAACCACTGAATACCTGCAGAGAGTAAGGTGAGTCCTGAGGAGTCAGCGTAATGGGAAGGACAAGATCTGGGCAGTCAACACCTACGCCCTGCCTGTCATTATATACCCTGCTGGGATAATGCTGGTCAAAGATATAGAAGCCACTGACATCAAAACAAGGAAGCCCCTTATCATGCATGGAGGGTTTCACCCTAAGTCCAGCACCCTGAAACTATACGCTAACCACAAGGAAGGAGCGCAGGGACTAGTGAGTGTCAGAACCCCTGTCCAGGATGAAACAACGAATAAGTACATCAAGAAGATGACTAAAACTGATAGTCTGCTTAGTGAATACCTCAAGCAGCAGAAACCCGAGAAAGAAGAGGAACAACAAGAGTAACCATCATGTCCGGATAGAAGAAATGGCTGACATCAAGAAATCCTACCAGTGGCTGGACAAAACTGGACTTTAAGACAGCACAGAGGCACTAATCATGGCAGCACAGGAACAAGCTCTGAGCACAAGATCCATAGAGGCTGGGGTCTATCACACCAGGTAATACCCCAGGTGCAGGCTGTGTAAAGATGCCCCTGAGACAATCCAGCACAGGGTGCTAGATGCTAGCAAGCAGGGCATACATGGAACGCCATAACCAAGTGGCCGGCCTAGTATACAGAAACATCTGTGCCGAATATGGCCTTGAAGTCCCAAGGTCAAAATGGGAGACGCCCTCTAGGGTGGTGGAGAATGACCGCGCTAAGATCCTGTGGGACTTCCAGATACAGACAGACAAAATGGTGGTGGCTAACCAACCGGACATAGTGGTGGTAGACAAGCGTAAGAAGACAACTGTAGTGATAGATATAGTGATATGAATGACAGCAACATTAGGAAGAAGGAACATAAGAAGCTGGAGAAATACCAAGGGCTCAGAGAAGAGCTCGAGAGGATGTGGAGGGTGAAGGTAACGGTGGTCCCCGTGGTAATCGGAGCACTAGGTGCGGTGACTCCCAAACTAGGCGAGTGGCTCCAGCAGATCCCGGGAACAACATCGGAGATCTCTGTCCAGAAGAGCGCAGTCCTGGGAACAGCTAAGATACTGCGCAGGACCCTCAAGCTCCCAGGCCTCTGGTAGAGGACCCGAGCTTGAAAGATAGACCGCTTGTAGGGATGAGTGGGGAATTTTTATATATGTATACACACAAAACGAGCAACTCTGGTTCACTGTGGCATATTTCTTTGAATCCCTGTTTAAGACTCATTGATAGGGATGGGTATTGATAAGATTTTAACGATTCCGATTCCATTTTCGATTCTGTTTAACGATTCGATTCTTTATCGATTCTCTTATCGATTCTTGTTTTTAAAAAGGAGAACACTAAGGTCGATTAGCTTAGAACTGTTTTATATCTTCTCTTTCAACAAGATAGAAATTTAGGAGTAACATGGCCTTACAAACCCAACAGTGAGATCTTAAGAGATCCACAGCCTACGGCTCTTCAGTGGGGTGTCACAGGGTCCCCGGGGAAAATTGTAAACGTAAAATAATAAAATAAATATTCTTCTGTAGCAATAACAAAGTATAACATAAATTATTCTGTAGCAATTACACAAGAATATTCAGTAATGTCACTGCCTACAATTAAACACATTCACTTACCATCTGCTGTGGCAAATGGCTGCAAGGTTTTGACCACAAACTTAGTCACTGCTCGGTGACATTCGGGCCTGAAAAGAGACGCTACCGGTAGACTGCAGCGACAACTGCCAGCGAGCGCCAGCCAGACTGTCTGTCTGTCTCATCACGGTCACCTAAATGCACAATGGCAGGTTTTGTAATAAAGCAGATCGCGCTAACATAATATGCACTGTTAGTTGATTATTTACCTGCCGCATTAACGGGAGATGACGTGCAAACATTACCGCTGCTGCTGCTGGGTTGAGATTCACGAGTCCGGAGCGGAATTAAAGACATTCATTTAAGTTCATCGCGTGTTTTGTGAGCAAATGCTTTTGCATCTTCGTAGTGTTTCCTCCCTTAATGAAATATCTACTTTGCAAGTATTGCAAGTTGCCCTGTTGTCATCCGTCCTCGTAAAGTATAAACAAACTTTTAAGCGTTTGAGCCGCTTAGGCGCCGTGTTTCCTGCCAGGTACGCTCCGACGCTCCGCAACGTGGTGACGTCATTCGGGGCGACTGGAATCGATAAGGGAATCGTTTGGAAAAATGGCAAATGATTCCAAGGAATTGAAACAGTGGGAACCGGTTCTCAACAAGAACCGGTTTTCGATACCCATCCCTACTCATTGATCACTGATATCACTTGATATATAAATAATTTTTTGGTGGTGTGCTGGTTTCTAGGAAGCATTACCGGGAGTACTTGGTGAGCCTGATCAATAGCCATTCCATTGACCCAGCACCCCTCTACAGCTCCAACGAGCTGCTGCTGGCCTGCAGGAGGTACAAGGTAGATGACACCCACACGGACGGGGAGGACACCTTCACCTACTACACCAGGCTTCTTGAGGTGAGGATCATTACCTATATACATTTCACTGCTGAACATAATTTCATCATTTCATTTCATTTCTATGCTGGCCATCTTTAGTTCAGATGTGGATCATTATTCTGCTATTGTTTAGGTCCTTTAGTTTCTGGGAATGGTCACTGTAAATTAATACAATTTTTGTTTAAACTTGTCACCTTTACAATATGATGAAACATTTTTCTCCTGACCGCAGCGGCCATGTTAACCATAAAGATGTAGAATTGGTTTCACAAAAAGCAAGTCTGCAAAGTTCATCCCAACCTAACTGAGAAACTTGGGAAATGTAAGACTGCCATGTTAAACTGGTAGAATATTTTCATGAACCAACTCAGAGTTCAGACAGAAATGGGGACACTTCACAGTTAATGGTAAGATTTAATAACCAAAATTAAATGAAAAATTTAATGACATCGAGTTAATGAGGAAGTGTAATGATTGTATAAGTAGCATAGTGAGCTTTCCCCCTCTCCCTGTTCCCTGTTAAGTGAGTGGTGGGTTCCAAAAGGTGACACACCAGTTAGAAGTTGGCTGGTGTTATTTGAAAGGTTTTGGTCTTAATATTCTGTTTTATCTTTCATATGCAGGCAGGAGCGTGGTTGGTTCAGGATTTGTTTGAATTTTGTTTTGTGTTTTTATACAGCTGAAACACTTGCATCCACACTCATCATATTATTGATGCCGCTGTACTTATGTCATCCGTGTGTATTTGCATTGGTTTTTATAAAGTATGCTTTTTTGTGTCTTGTACAAATGCTGGCCAGTGAATGAATCTTTAATTGGCTTTTTGAGCTGTGTCTCACAGCAGCTGCAGCCCCAGAAATATGATTTAGTATTTTTATTACCTACATCGAATACTGGCTCTAAAGACATTTTCCGTGTTTCATAATCACCACATAGAGCATCTTTGCTTCACCAGACTGTATTTTGTGTTTTGGCCATCTGAATGACTATAAGATATGTTAACATCACCGTTGTGGTGTCTTTTCAGAAACTGATGGATGAAGTACCGCTCGGTGATAAGGTGCCACGAAAGAAGTAGAGAATGCTCAGTTCCTGTTTTATATCATTTGTAACATTAACATTAACATTAACCGTTCAACTTAAAACTCAGCAACAAGACAAGATGAACAAGAAGATCCATGTTTTTCAGGTGGACAATTTATTAATGTTCACTTATACCTCTGTGATAGTGTAAATAAATAGTTTGATTTTGTCAGAAAACCACATTTCAAAATCGATGTATGTGGGCTGGAACATGAGACAACCTCTGACAAAATCATTTAAATCAATTTACATTTCTTTTGTGTAAAATTGTAGAGCAACAACTCATTTCTTTACATTTTTCTTCCGTAGAGACAGACTTTCTTGAGCAATAGTTCTTCAGGTTTTCTCAAGTTTTTTCAAAGTTTGGATGTTGCCTCATTTTCAGAGGAATATTTGTTTGTTTGGTAAGTTATTTAACACTGACCTATAACTCATAAAAAATGCTCCTAACTCAAGAGATGAACCAGTGATGTGTCTTCACATATCAAACAACATCACAAAGAAATCAATTTTAAATCGTATTTGTAGGCACACTTGCAACCTTCCAAAAACACACAGTGTGTTTCCCCTTCTTTAGGTCTGTGAAAAATGCCAAAGATATCACATTTTGACAGGCATAGAATAATATTTCTGTACCAACAAGGTGATTTCTAAAGAACAGCATCATGACCAAGGGAATTACAAAAGAAGAATTGTAAAAGAAAAACCTGTCTACAGCAGATAAACAACATCTAAAAATCATGTCCTGAAGAAGGAGGAAAAATCTGTCAAAGCTCCGACACAGTAACTGAGTGATTTACGTGATACAACTTGTTACTCTTAAGGAAGGGAAACAGAGAAAAGGTTGCAGTATGCCAAACTACACAAGAACCGGACTGAAAATGAGTGGCAACAGGCCTTAAATCATCATCAATATGGACAGAGGATATCAGAGAGGTACAGTAGTGAATATCAACGGAGTTTAGGTCCAAAAGCTGCGTTTCAGCTTTTGGACTTTGAAGCTCGTTAGAATTGTACAGAGGCTGCTTTTGGCTTCCATGTGTGTTTCAGTACGTTTCAAAATCAAAAATCACTGCACTTGCTCCCATTTTCCTCGCAAAATTCAAAGAAATGAGTTGGTTTGAGACATTTACACAGTGCTGTACACTGAGGCTTTGCTTCTTCTTTTTTCCTCAAATGAACAGCCAGTATTTCGGCTGGATCTTTTTATTTTGCCAACCAAATAAAACAAAACTTTCCTCTTTTCTCAAGCTCACTGTTTCACTCCCCAGCTGTGAAACGTAGCCTTACTTATATAATACGCAGATATGAATACAAGGGCAAATACTTTTATTTTAAATGGGCTTCAGCAGCAAATGAATCACTAAGGTAGCAATGTATTTTTTTGTTTTACTACGTTGCCAAAGTTCATTGAAAGATGTATTGAAATCAGTTTGACTATAACATTGGATTTGTTAGGAGCAAATTAACATGTCATTGAAATTTTAAGTCCTTGCATCACTAAGTAAGCTCACATTATAAGGTTAAGAGCCAAGAGAATAAAAGTTGTCCGCTCTGCAGGGATGAAAAGAAATGAAGGGCTCTAAACTCAGAATGCACAGGTGACTGCATGTTTTGCAAAGGCTGTTACTGCAGAAAGCAAACAAGTTCTATTGATGCATAAAAATTCATCTTTTGTTTCCTTTCTTATAAAATGCTGGAATTTCCACAACTTTGTTTTTACTGGCCATTTGAGATTGTTAGGTTGCATGTAAAAATAATAATGCTTACACTTGACAGATAGATAATAGTTTGACCAAATTAATAACATATTGGGAGTTGAAAAGGTAATAAGCAAGAACATAAGTCCCTGTGTAAGTGTATTGTGTCATTTACTGTGTCTAATAAAACATTAATAACATGACTGATGGTCTTTTTATACAGTTTGGTAATGTTTATACTGATCATCTGGTTAATCTACACATGAAGCAGATGAACCATACAACATATACAGTATGATGTGGTGTGTAGCAAAAGTCACAAACATTATTCTAAACAGGACATTCAAGGAACCGTATTAAATATTGTCTGGAATGGAAATAAAAATTTGACAATGTGCAAATTATGTAGAGCCTATATTTATGTGATTTTACAATAAATCCAGTTCGGAAACAGTGATCAAAAGAATCGTTATAATTTTCATTCATGCTAAGAACATGTTCTGTAACATGGGTGTGTCCCTCCCATACCATCGAGGAAATAGGGTATGAGCTCTGTACTAGACTGAAGATATAGTGTCCAGGACCGTTGAGTAAGTCTGAGCCCAAAGAATGCTCCAACATTTAGGTCTTGCATATATAATGTTAGGCTGGAGTACTTGCATTTGGTAGTTGTTCACTGAAACTCTCACAATAGGATACGACACATAGTTAAGAAAACTTTTCACAACATTTTGATGTGGAGGAGTGGCAGCTCTACTCTGAGCCCCTCCTTTATAACCAAGTTCCTCACCCTATCATTAAGGGAGAGCCCAGTCACCCTTCCCAAGAAGCTCATTTCCACCTCTTGTATTTCAATCTCATTCTTTCAGTTACTACCCAGAGCTCCTAATCAACTTAATAACAGCTACGGTTATTTCAGTTATGTTCCTACTCCACAGGTGAGGGTAGGAACATAGATCAACCAGTAAATTGACAGTTTCACTTTCATGCTCACCTTCACCGCAGCAGGCTAGTACAGCATCCATCTCACTATAAACGCTTTGCCAATCCATCTGTCAATCTCCCGCTCTGCTCTCACTTGTCATCCCCAAGATACTTAAACTCTTCCACTCGGGGAAACAACTGATCAACGACCTGGAATGGGCACTTCACTCTTTTCTAGCTGATAACAATGGTTGGACGTCCTGATTCCCAATCAGGCTGCGAACCAGTCTAGTGCAAGCTGGAGGTCACTGCCTGATAAGGCCACAACCAGGACAGAAACTGTTTTTATGCTGCTCAACATACTGTCATTATATTAATGCTGCTGTCCTGTATATATCGTACTTACTATTTTTTGTTTTATTGCACCTTTTATATTTTACATTTATATTTATTATTGTATTTTGCACCAAGGGAGTGGCACTCCAATTTCGTTGTACCCTGTACAATGACAATAAAGGCTATTCTATTCTATTTAAACCACATTGTCAGTGCGCCCCAGGGCAGCTGTGGTTACAATGTAGTTTGCCATCACCAGTGTGTGAATGTGTGTGTGTGTGAATGGGTGGATGACTGAATGTAGTGTAAAAGCGCTTTGGGATACATAGGGACTAAGTAAAGCACTATACAAATACAGGCCATTTACCATTTTACATTTATTTTGCTCCTGCTGAATCTGAGGTGCAACTAACAAGTGGAACCCTCTCCTGCACCCTGGCATAGCCCTTCCAAGGAGGCTGGAAAGTGTGATCCCTCTGAAATCAGAGCACATGCTCCAGTCCCCCTTCTTGAAAAGGGGTACCACCACACTGATCTGCCAGTCCAGAGGCATTGTGACCAACTGTGACATCTGGCTTCATGGACACATAAAGCTGGGTATCACCTGCATAGAAATGAAAATGTATGCTATGTCTTTTAATGATACTGCCTAAGGGAAGCATGTATAATGTAAATAGAGCGGGAAAACATGAATTTCTGCAATGATAAACAATCATAAACGTAGAAAACATTTAATTTAATCTTTCAAAGCAGAAAAACAAATTCTGCAGTTTTTAGCTCTTTCTACACCTTAAATTTCCAATACTGGCTTGATAAACAATCATGATTGTTTGAATGGTTCTACTCTCATTTTAGTTAACAGTAACAATGTTTCATCAAACAAAAAGGATTATCTTCAACTTTTGATTTTGAAGTTAGCGTGTGGGTAACTTCCTGAAACTTTACGAGTCACTCAGAGGACTGACCTGGAGCCAGTGGCAATATGATAGCCAGTGATATCTAGTTTTATTGTAACTGAGGAGACTGTATATGTATTTTATTGTATTGTAAGCATACAATACTTTTTAAAACTAGTATTGTGAATTGCATTTCTTATGACTATCCATCCATCCATTTTCTTTCGCTTATCCGGGGGCGAGTTACAGGAGCAGCAGCCTCATGTCTGGGGGAACATCAAGCCGTTCTCTGACCCAAGGCCTCCTCCCAGTGGGAACACCTCACCAAGGGGGCATCCTTGTCAGATGCCCGGACCACCTCAGCTGCCACCTTTCAGTTTGGAGGAGTAGCAGCTCTACTCTGAGCCCCTTTCGGATGGTTGAACTCCTCGCCCTAAGGGAGAGCCCAGCCACCCTTTGGAGAAAGCTCATCTCCGCTCCTTCTGTCTGCAATTTCATTCTTTCGGTCATTACCCAGAGTTCGTCACCATAGGTGAGGGTAGGAACATAGTTCGACTGGTACATTCAGCTCTCTCTTCATCACAATAGGCCGGTACTGCGTCTGCATCACTGCAGCTAAGCACCAATACATCTGTCAATCTCCTGCTCCCCACTCTCCTCATCGTGAATAAGACCTCAAGATATTTAAACTCCTCCATTTGGGGCAGGAACTCATCGTTGACCTGGTGTGAGCACTCCACTCTGGATGAGGACCGTGGCCTCAAACTTGGAGGTGCTGATTCTCATCCTTGCCAGTTCACATTTAGCTGTGAACTACTCCAGTCTGAGCTGGAGGCCACCACCTAATGAAGCCAACAGAAACACATGATCTGCAAAAAGCAGAGATGAGAATCTGAGATGATCCAAGTAGAAGCCTTTTCCCACTTGGCTAAAAGTACAAATTCTGTTCTCTTCAATAAAAATGAACTGAAACAGTGACAAAGGGCAGCCCTGATGGTGGTTTGTATCATATCTATCTAACAGACTCCAATTTGTACATGTAAATGGAGAGTCGTCTTCACACACTAAGGTCAATTATGGAGTTCCACAGCATACATTTTCACTGCTATGCAGATGACACGCAGCTCTGTCTATCCATGAAGCCAGGTAACACACACCGATTAGTTAAACTGCAGGAATGTCTTAAAGACATAAAGACCTGGATGGCCGCTAACTTTCTGCTTCTTAATTCAGATAAAACTGAGGTTATTGTACTCGGCCCTGAAAATCTTAGAAATATGGTATCTAACCAGATTCTTACTCTGGATGGCATTACCTTGGCCTCCAGTAACACTGTGAGGAACCTTGGAGTCATTTTTGACAGAAATAAGGGAATTAATAATTAAAATAATTAACAGTTCTCTGTCCTGTGTCTGTGTCCCAGAATACTTAAACTACTCTTGTGAATCCATGCATAAAAATGATTCAGTTAAGTTCCATTTTATTTTTATAGTGCTAAATCGTTTGCCTCAAGGCGGTTTACATTGTAAGTTAAAGACCTTACAATTAAAAAGAAATTCCAAAAATCACATAACCCCCAATAAGCAAGCACTTGATGACAGCAAAACACCAGCTCCTGGTAGATAGAGCAGTCACCCAAGACTATAAGACTCGACTGACCAACCTGTGCACTGCCTGGAATGACTACAAGAAAGCCTGTTACTCAATGCATCACACATCGATCCTGAATGCCTAGAACTCGGCCCTGAAAATCTTAGAAATATGGTATCTTACCAGATTCTTACTCTGGATGGGATTACCTTGGGCTCCAGTAACACTGTGAGGAACCTTGGAGTCATTTTTGACCAGGACATGTCCTTCAATGCACATTTTGAACAAATATGTTTTCAGGCCCCTCTTCTGTGGAACCAGCTTCCAGTTTGGATTCAGGAGACAGACACTATCTCTACTTTCAAGATTAGGCTTCAAACTTTCCTTTTTGCTAAAGCATATAGTTAGGGCTGGACCAGGTGACCCTGAATCCTCCCTTGGTTATGCTGCAGTAGGTGTAGGCTGCCGGGGATTCCCATGATGCATTGAGTTTTTCCTTTCCAGTCACCTTTCTCACTCACTATATGTTAATAGACCTCTCTGCCTTGAATCATACCTGTTATTAATCTCTGTCTCTCTTCCACAGCATGTCTTTATCCTGTCTTCCTTCTCTCACCCCAACTGGTCGCAGCAGATGGCCCCGCCCCTCCCTGAGCCTGGTTCTGCCGGAGGTTTCTTCCTGTTAAAAGGGAGTTTTTCCTTCCCACTGTCACCAAAGTGCTTGCTCATAGGGGATCATATGATTGTTGGGTTTTTCTGTATGTGTATTATTGTAGGATCTACCTTACAATATAAAGTGACTTGAGGCGACTGTTGTTGTGATTTGGCGCTATATAAATAAAATTGAAATGAATTGAATGGAATTGAACTGATGGAGCGAAACTTGTTGCTGGCAATGTGAACCAAGCTCTTGCAACAGTTGTATAAAAATCTAATGGCTTTTAGCAACAGGCCAGACACCCCATACTCCTGAAGTACTTCCCATAGAATACTCTGACATGTAGACTGGTTGGGGAACTCCCAAATATCTCAAAGTGGATAAAGAGCTGGTCCTGTGTTTCACAACCAGGACAAATACCACATTGTTTCTCCTGAAACTGAGGTTTGACTAACAGACAGACTCACTCCTCCTGTACCCTGCTATAGAGTTTCCTGGAGAGGCTGAGGAATGTGATCCCCCTATAGTTGGAGCACACCCTTCAGTCCTCCTTCTTGAAGATGAGAACCACATCCCCAGTCTGCAAATCCAGAGGTACCCCCCTAGATATCCTTGCTACATTGTAGAGGAATGTCAACCAGCAACAGCCTGGTTGACATTTCACTTTAACTGCCTCAGTGACAACACCCCCAGTGATGAATAAGCCATCCCCCTCATCCCCTCATCCTGCTTCAGAAGATGTGTCAGTTAGATTAAGGAGGTCCTCTAAGTATTCCTTCCACCGCCCGACAATATCCTCAGTTGAGGTCAGCTGCACTCCACCTGCACAATACACAGTGTAGCTATGACTGTCTGCAAGGGCTAAGTGCATACTCTGTTCAATGTAAGCATGGTTAGCTTTAAAAAAAAAAAAAAAAAAGATTTGAGTAAGATAGGTCTGACCATCTAAAAACATAACTAAGTTCATTTTTCATTAAGTTACTGCAGTGTATGTTCTGTCTGATGTTTCATTGTAAAATATCACTCAGCAGTGACTCCATGACACACAAGCACCTCCACTCAGTGACCATAGAATATTTCTTTTTAGATTGAGCACTGACACATTTATTGTATTCTTAATTATGGCGTTTCATAGGAAATACCACACCAGACTTTGTTATGTTGTATATGAAAATCGAGTGCCTTTTATGTAACACTGGCTCGTTATCAATGTGTAGTGTAACAGTCTACCTTATATGCTTTATTTTTATTTTAGGCTACTTTTTTAACAACCGGTAAGGAGTAAGAGATTAAAAGATGACATTTTGCCCTTGAGTCCACTTACAGTCCTTTCCCCTCAGTAGGTCAGTGAGAACTCTCCATGTAAAGTAAACGAAAACATTTGCTTTGCCCTGTCCATATTTCTCAGAATAGTTAATGTCCTTGTCAGTTGGTTTTGTTTAATGCTACATTTTTTTAAGCAGCTTTAAAATAGTGTTCTTCCAACTTTGTTGCCACAGTATGTGGAAGGTTTGAGTGGGAGGCAGAACTATAGTACTTAACCACATTGGGAATCCCGTAAGAGCATGGACTGCAACGTACTGCAGATGCTGCTGAGTTAACAGCTGGATCTGTCCATGGTGCTGAAAACGAGTTCGGCCCTCCGGATATTTCTATCCTGGTTCACATATCAGCTGCATAGTTAGACTGAGAGGAACACATGTTTGCTCTTCATGGCTGATTTAGGAGAGTCTTTGTATTGTAACAGCGCTGAAATGATAAGGAAACTGCCGAGAGACGGAAAACAGCAAAGAGAGGGAAAGTCGAGGGGGTTGGGGGAGATGATGTCATAGTTTTTAGTCTGTGCCAAGCAGATGGCTGCAGCCGTCCTCCTGTCGCTTAGCTCCTGCTTCCATCTCCATCCCAAACATCAGCCTCAGCTCCAGTGAGTTACAAGCGCTGGAAACGGAAGCCGTTTAGAAGGACACGAAGCGGAAACGTCCTGTGTGCGCTGTATGCGAGCGAATGATCCTCAAAGCATAGGGCCAGTCCAAATCTGATATGGACGAAAATACTGGACCAAGCACGGGGCTTCGATCGCTCTTCACTTTTGTCTTCATTCTGTATTATGACCAGACGACAGTGTGGACGAGCTAGTCCTGCCCAGAAAGGAGGAGGAGGAGTAGGAGACACACGCACAAGGGTGTCGACGGAGAGAGGCAGGAGCAGAGGAGAAAAGGCGGGGAGCAACGGGGGGAAAATACACTAGCTAATAAATCAAGATACTGATAATGGCTGCTAAATCGGACGGGGTCCTGAAGATGAAGAAGAGCGACGTGGCCTTCACGCCTCTGCAAAACTCAGAGCACTCCGGCTCGGTGCAGGGACTCCACCCGGGCGGCCAGCTCGACTCTGCGGGCACCGGGGACGGGGATTTTGCCAACGGGGAGTCGCGGTGCTGCGGTGGGGGAGGCTCAAACTCGACGTGCCTTCGTCTGGGCAGAGGGCAGCAGAAGTATACGGTGTGGGACTGCTTGTGGATCGTAGCCGCCGTGGCCGTTTATTTGGCCGATGTGGGCACCGATGTGTGGCTGTCGGTCGACTACTACCTCCGCCACGACTATTGGTGGTTCGGCCCGACGCTCTTTTTCGTTGTGTTGGGTTCCTTCTCGGTCCAGCTCTTTAGCTTCAGATGGTTCGTCCACGACTTCAGCACCGAGGACGGTGCCGATTCTGTCACCGATTGCTCCCACATGGATGGGAATAAATTGCTTAGCGGCTCGGCCTCACACGGTGATGTTACTGCTCAACACCACCCGGCCACGCCGCAGAGGCAGGCGTCGACCGCCAGCAAGAACACCACTACTAACAGCACGGCGAGCACAGCGCTGGGAAACAGGAATAGGAAACGTTCGGCCTACTACTCCTTCTGTGTTTGGTTCGGCCAGTCCGTCATTCACATCATGCAGCTGGGCCAGATATGGAGGTAGGATGGAGGCCTTGGGCTGGCGTGCAAATGTGTGTGTTTAAAATATTTAAATGACAGAGCAGACGGCTGCTTTTAGGACCAGCTCTTTTCTACCAGCTGCCATCTTCAGCTTATTTTTAACCCCCACACACATGTTCCTGTGTTTACCTCTCCACCCTGTGTTAAAAACACAGGAACCTAGCCCAGGCCTCCCAGTCACAAAGGTAGTGGTCCCTTTGTGGTTCAACATAAAATGTTGTGGCTCCTTTCTGTTTTCCTTAAAAAAATATATAGATATATAACGACCAGACGCCACAATATTAGCGAGAAAGCACCATTAATCGCACAATTCCCTATGAGCAAGCTTTTGGCAACGGTAGGTAGGAAGAACTCTCTTTTCATAGGAAGAAACCTCCAGCATAACTAGGATAGGGAGGGAGGGGTTTCCATATACAACAATCAGTTATAGAAGAGAAAGGTGAAGAGAAAATTGGAGCATAGAGAAACCAAGGAAAACAGACTGTTGATGCTGGCAACATTTTACATATTTTAAACAAGAAATAATTAATATTGACTAAATAAAAAGTAAATAAAACAGACAGAAATAAGAAAAACTTTGATTGCAAAGAAAGTCTGCAATCAACTGTTCCTGTCCATAAGAGAGTTCACACCATAAGATAAATGCATGGAAGGAAGATTTTGAAATGTACACCTTGGGAGTAGATTGGAAATCAGAAGCTCGAAGAACAGCTAAATCCAAATAAGAGTAAATGATAACTTGAACAAATTCACATTCTCACAATTGCCTAAAACCCGTCTTTTGCTGGTAATCCTGTAAAGATGTGGGGCAGGTGTTAAAAGCGTAGGTCATGGGCAACAGCTCACAGGGTCAGCAGGTGAACATTAGCCACAAAACTAAAATGAAGTGGTGCAGGTTTGAGTCCAACCTGAAGTCCTTTGCTGCGTGTCTTTCTCCCAATTTCATAGTCCACTCTCCACTACTACACTATCTATATCTAATAAAGGCTGAAAGAAAGTGTCATTTATTAGTAGTAGGCCACTGTAATATACGTTCACAGTTTGAACTAAACTGAATATGTTGTACACGTTCTAAGGTTTGCACCTATAGACCTGAAGGAAGAAGGTGTTATGGCACTTTAATCACCTCTGACAAACTTTATTTCTGTTAACCTTAACATTTTCCCTTCCTTTATTCCTCTGGAAAAGCAGAGAGATTCAAACAATACAGATTTACAAAATATGCAAATTGTGAATTGGTTTATGCATTTTCAGCTCAGATTGAAGTATATGTATAAGTATAAAGTTTGCAGCATAACTAAGGGAATCCTCCCTTAGTTATGCTGCAATAGGCATAGGCTGCTGGGGGATTCCCATGATGCATTGAGTTTTTCCTTTTCAGTCACCTTTCTCACTCACTATGTGTTAATAGACCTCTCTGCATCGAATCAGTATTTTTATAGGGTCTACCTTACAATACAAAGTGCCTTGAGGCGACTGTTGTTGTGATTTGGTGCTTTATAAATAAAATTGAATTGAACTGAATGTTTGTCAGTTTGTGAGGCTCTTTGCCTTCTTCCTGAAACCAGTCAGAGTAACACCTTAAAATCTGGACAAATCATTTGTTGAGGTTGTTTGGTGTTTGTTTATTCACAGTGGATTCTAAGTAACCTAAATAACAAATATCTACAACGACAAAGGAAGAAAGATTTCTTTCTTTAAAATCGTGAAATATGGCCTTGTCAGAAAATGCACCCTTCCATGGTGAGATTGCTTTCTCTGTGTTTGTGCAGAGCAGGGTTGAGCCCTTATTTACAGATCTTTGATGCACTGGTAGGCTAATGCATCTGTTTTTGTATTGGAAAAAGTAACCACAAAGGAAAGGTTATAGTCTGGATATTGCATGATTTTGGATATTAGTGCTCATTGTTTTGTTTTTTTCCACAATGTTTTTGCAATCCATGACCCAAACATTCTGGTTAAAATGAACATAAAGTTCCTTTTGAAAATATGTGAATCTTTTATTTGAAAAAAATCATGCTGTCCGGTTTCTTTGAAGGCGGCCGTTTCTGTGCCAGACCCATAAAGACGATTACCATTACAACGTATAATGTGAAAGGACAGACACAGGGCTGTAAAGCCAAATCTCACACAGGGTTTGGACTTTGTGTTGTTTGATATACAAACAGTTTGTGGGACTTTGTCATTTTCGATGTGTGTTGGAAAAGAACAAATTCCAAGAGAATTACTGTGACTTATATAAATCTTTATGTAGAGAGTATATTAGCCTGTCATTATAAACACAATGGTAACTTTAGATGGGAGGACCTAAGGTGTTATTCACCGTCCAATAACTTTATAAATAGGGCATACTGAGTCCTACTGGTGTGTAGTATTTGACTGTTCTTAAAAACATACACATACACACACTGAGGTCCTTAAGGTAAGATATGGCCTGATTCTTCAAGACCTTTAAATGCAGAGATAATTCTGGATTTAACAGGGAGCCAATATAAGAGATATACGCTCTGTCTTTATAATCCCTGTCGGTTCTTACTGCAGCATTTTGAATCAGTCGAAGGCTTTCAGGGAGTTTTTATTTAATAATGAATTACAATAGTCTAGCCTAGAAGTAATAAATGCGTAAATTAATTTTTCAGCTTCACTGTGAGAGAACACGTTTCTAATTTTAGTGAGCTTGAACAAATGCCAGAAAGCAGTCCTGCATATTTGTTTAACATGTGCATTCAATGACAGAGTATCTAGTTAGACACCGAGTACAATAACCTGATTCTTATCTGAATTTAGAAGCAGGAAATTAGAGGTCCTCCAGGTCTTTATGTCTTAAGTTTAACTAATTGTGTTGTCCTGGCAAACACCCAGGACCATGACATATCTGGCTTCATGGATAGATAAGATCGATATTATTTGCATAGGAATTAAGTGCTATGCTATACCTTCTAATAATACTGCCAAAGGGAAGGATGTATATTGTAGATAGAACTGGTATTAGCATAGAACTCTGTGGAATGCCATAATAACCTGTATGTGTGAAGAAGACTCCCCGTTTACGTGAACAAATTTGAATGTATTATGTAGAGTTTAAAGCTCTACCACCTGAGCTACAGCCAGCCCGCAGCTCAGGTGGTAGAGCAGGTCACCTACTAATTGGAAGGCTGGTGATTCCCCATCTCATCCAGTCTGCATAACAAATATCCTTGGGCAAGATACTAACCCCAAGTTCTCTCCGATGCATTCATCAGAGTATAAAGGTGTGTGAATGTTAGATAGAAAGAACTTACAGGGCAAAGAAAAAAGTGAAGGAGGCAAGTTGTGCAAAGCGCTTTGAGTGCTCAGATGGAGTAGAAAAGCGCTGTACAAGAATCATTCCATTTAGATCAAATTCAGAGCATTGCAGCACATTTCAAATCTTTGGCATGCTTTTATCTCTGTAATAAAATGCTGTTGTGCAGTTTTGAATGCTGCACTGAGGTCTAGCAGGACAGCGCAGAGATAAGTCTACTCGAGGAACCGTCACTAAAGCTCTTTCAATTCCATGATGAAACTTAACTGAAATTCTTTAAATAAACGATTCCTCTGCAGACGATCAGTTAGCTGCTTTGCCCACAGTTAAGTAAAACAGCTGGGTGAAGTTATCACTTTTTAAGTAATGGTTTAATTACTGCCACCTTAAAGGTTTGTAATATGCATCCCATTAATAGAGACAGGTTCATCATATTTAAAATTGAAGCATTTCAAAAGTTAGCACAATTAAAATGAAAATAAAATACCATCTCTCACTGGTCCCTTACAAACCCTCTACTGCCTGGTTTAAGTTACTAGACTCAAACATCCCAAACTGTTTATGGTCTAGAACTACCAAGTTTTTATCATTACTTTGTATCCAATAGATTACTGTAGGTTTCAAAATGGATTAAATCAAGCTTCTTATACATCCCATGGCTGGGCCTAGAACAAGAATAGAATAGAATAGCCCTTTTTTCAGGTATCACGCACCATAACTGATTTATGCCTTAACATAAAACCCTCATTGAAGTCTTCAGTTATCCCATGTAAACTAACTCCCATTTGGAACAGTCCAGATATTTATGAGTAAAATGAATCAAAAAATTTCTGTCATGGCATGAGAAGTGGATAAAAAAATCTAAGACATGTTATTCAACTTTATTTGGTTTCAGGAACACATTTTAAAATATGAAATCGGCAACAGTTTCTTGAATATCGACATTTGAAATCTTCCATACAGGAAAGATTTAATCCCGATCAGCTGAACTTAGAAATATCTACAGATCAAAGCTTGTGGTCACAAATATGCTTTAATACCTTCAAAATGACTAAAAGTGTCACAGGCGTCTCACACTGTTTCTTTTTGTTTGTTTGTTTGTTTGTTTGTTTGTTTGTTTGTTTGGTTGGTTGGTTGGTTGGTTTTTAATCCTGTCCTATACAGCAGCTTTTGCAATCAGAATTATTGAACTGAATGCCTTTTATTGTCACTACACACATGTACAATGAAATTCAGAGCAACTCCTACCCAGTGCAACAACTGTGGAAAAAACAGGGGTAAGGTGCACAGTTCTGTGGCACTATATACATTTGAACAGTTTTGATATCAAATATATACATATAAAAAAATAAATAGTGTTATATATTTACAGTGTGGGTGATTGCATGTAAATTAAATATTACAGAGTAGTAATGGTTGTTTGTGTAGTCTGTGTATAGAGGGAAGTCCTTTGATTGGGGGTGGAATGATCTGAGTACACTGTTATGACAAACACATTTTGTTTTTCCAAGAACAGCTCTTTAGATTCTCTACAGGCTCCTCTTGTTCAGGGCTTATCTGTTTATTTTGTCATTTCTATCTGTGTTATTTCAGTGATTATACGTAGTATACAGTATGACCATGTCTAAGGCAGGACAGGCGGTAAAAGGATAGAGTAGAAGTAGAAATGCACAATGTCTCTTCAACTATGGCACCTGTAAGGAAAACAAACATACAGCACCTGGAACACAAACATTTGAAAATGCACAGGTAGATAAATCAACAATCCTTTTGTTGTGTGTGTGTGTGTGTGTGTGTGTGTGTGTGTGTGTGTGTGTGTGTGTGTGTGTGTGGCTCACTAAGCCTTGGTCCCTGTGGGACACTATTCTTGAGTGTGAGGTTTCCATCTCTGTCGCTTCTTACTGGTTGTTGGATGTGGGTACTTGCTGGCTCCACGGCACCAGGCTGGGCACTTTGGTGTTGTTGCTGGCCCTCAGGCCTGTGGTCTAAAGTGGATTGACCTCTTTGTTGCATGGTGAGGTTCCTGCCAGGTGTCAGGCAGTTCTCGGGCACCTAGGGTCCTGTGGCCCTGTTCTCAGCTCATGCTGGGATGGCCAACTGTGGCTGGAGTCAGCTGCCTCCTGCTACTGGTTCTCTGGTGCTCCTGCCTTTTGGCTGTGGGCGCTCCATCTGGGGCCTCCCTCAGCTCTTCTGGGGTGGATCTTCTTGGCAAAACTGTCAGACAGGTCAGGTTATTTAAAACAGATATTAAAAAAAGGAGTCTTTGACTAAAGGTAGGCCTTCTCTGACCTGCTCTAATAGACAGGAGGAAGAGATTACTGAAGTTAACCCAGAAATATCAATAGGAGAGAAAGAATATAAATCAATAACAATAAATAATTAATAAATAATAGCGGTATGCAATGTTACATCTGTGGGATGGTTATGGATCATTTTCTCTAATTTTGGAAATTTTATTTCTGAAGAATTTTAAGAAGTCAATGTTAAAGGCATTTTTGGCTCAACAGTGCTCTGACTGTTTGTCAGCCTGGCTACAGTGCAGAAGAGAAACCTGGGGTTGTTCTTATTTTCTCCAATCAGTGATGAGTAGTAAGATGTTCTGGCTTTACAGAGGGCTTTTTTATAATGCAACAATTTTTCTAGGCTAAAAGATCTTCTAAATTAGTGAGATGAGATGAGCCACAGTATCCAGACTTACATGCAGTGAGGATCTAACGCTATTAACAAGATAATCATCCTCAGTGAGAGGAGAGTTTAGGTAGCTGCTCTGCACTGTGCTGGCACATGGCACTAAGGAAGATAACAGTGGAGGAATTGACTTTTAGAAAGACATCAGCCACAGTGATGTATTCCCCACTGCTGTGTAATCTATTACTGTAAATTTAAACACACAGCAGTGAACGTAACTTCTTTGTTTAATTCAGGAGCGCTTTGAAAAAGAAACTGACCTGACACCAACTGATCTAAAGGAAGCACGTACAAACAATGAAAGCTACAACTTGGAAGAAATTCTAAATTCTCTGACAAATATGGTGTCTAATCAGGATGGCGTTTTTGACCTTCAATGTGAACATTAAGCAAATGTGTAGGACTGCTTTCTTTAATCAGCACAAGTTCTTTAAAATTAGAAACATTTAAATATTGTATCAATATTTTCAAGTGTTCAGTACCCCACCTACAAAACTGTTCACCATACCATGAACCATCATTGACTTGGCTTAAAGCTTAATCGGGTTAAGTTTAGGTTCTGTGAAGCTGTGTGTCTGTTGTGGGTTTCACATTCAAAGGCTTATTTATCGACTGCTTACATTATTCATGCTCTTCCTTCAGAGCAGGAGAGGGACTGCACGTGTGGTTGCAGAGAGAGCAGTCGACTGTTTGTAACAGCAAAGTTACAGTTTGCACATGGACAGTGAACCAGGCTGTAAAATAAAATGCTGGTTACTTTCCTCTACATGATAGACCCAGTTCTATGTTTTCATGAAAATAAGATCACAGTTATATGAAATCTTTGACAGAAGTTTATCCATAAACTACATAAAATACATAAAACCAGATGTGTACATATATATTTTTGTTATACTGCAGGGTGATACTTCTCTATGAGAACTATTCGACTCCAGGGGTCGAAATAGCAGTTAGGGTTATTCTTGTGTTATTTGTTGATGTTTACTCACTGAGCGCATAAATAAATAGATGTTTATTCATGCAGTGATTATGTTCCAGTTGTACAGTAAAGCTTTGCCCATTGACATACATTTTCAAATGGATACTATTGCAAATACAGAATCATTCAAATCAATATAATGTTACACTTTCTTCACCCTGTTATGAAACAATTTAGATAAAGAAATATGTTTTAGTGATGGTGCCCCCTGTGGACAGAGGCATGCATAACTGCAGAAAACATTTGCTTTTTATATTATTGCATTGAAAGTCAAAAAAGCCACCCACAGCGGCTTTGTGGTTTAGTGACCTGACACAATTTATACAGTTGGAAAAAATAAAGCACGCTCTCAAGGGGTCGAAGGAGAGATTCTTTGCTGTTTGGGATACATTGCTAAAACATTTAGAGAAAATTAAAACCATACCCACCTGACAGACGCTTGACAGCTGCCGTACATCCTTTTTCTGTGTGATTGTGATTAACTTTGTGCAAACTATTCCCCTTTAAGTGCACATCTTCAAATATGGTGAATTTCCTTGTACCTCATTTAAATTCACTTTATTCATTTATTTATTTTAATTTTTTTCCCCTCTGGATCGGTGTCCAATATGTTTTTGGGGTGGGGTAAATATATAAAAAGGAGCATTGTGGCCTTGCTACATGTATATCTTTGTACTACATTGTTGATGCTCAATAAAAAAAAAAAATTAAAAAAAATCAGAAGTACCTGACTCCGTGGTATACCGCGGTCCCTCGTTTATGGCAGGAGTTACGTTCTAAAAATAACGCGCGATAGGCAATGTTCCCTCTAATGTTTCATGTGTCTGAGCGAACACACAAACTCCCTGAGCGTCCCTTGGACCACTGTGAGCGACATCAGACGTGTGCACTGTGCTCACGCCAGCATCTAATCCATCCAAGTTACATGGTTTATTAAAATAATCAAATTACAGCATTTACATTTATGTTAGACTCCTTTTAATTAACTGCTTTAGCCCACTTACAATGAAAATTTAAAAAAAATCCTGTTCATGACCTGTGTAGTATGTTAACACTATTGGAAGTAAAAATAACTTGAACTCCAATTTTGAAAACACAACTTTTTTTTTTTTTCTATAAAGCTCTGACTTGTATTATGAGTCTGTGGTCTGGGAGAGAGTCTGTAACTCTGTCTGCAAAATACAGCATATAATGACCAATGTTGGGCAATTAATGATATAGTTACTTCTTCAAAAAAGTAACTCAGTTTGGCAAACAACAAAGTTTTTTGCAGCTGTTTACCTAAAAATGCAGCCAAGGCGTTTTTTTAAATAAACATTTCAAACTATTTACAGAACAATCAGCTGTTCTGCATCAAATCTGATGCCACACAAATTATTTGTTATTATTATTTTTGTGCCAAAAATTAATTTCTGTCCACTATGAGATAAAGGAGAACAACACACCTGCAGGCCTGACAACAGGAGATGTATCACTGCTGTAACACCTGTAACATTCAGCAGCCGCCTCATTGTTCTGACACACACAACAAAACTATTGAATACACTGACACATTGAATACATTGACATACATTTTCAAATGGATACTATTGCAAATACAGAATCATTCAAATCAATATAATGTTACACTTTCTTCACCCTGTTATGAAACAATTTAGATAAAGAAATATGTTTTAGTGATGGTGCCCCCTGTGGACAGAGGCATGCATAACTGCAGAAAACCTTTGCTTTTTCTCCTACAATAAAAATACAAAATAGTGGACACATTCACTGCATCCTTGCTGGTGGTTAGAAACGTTGCACCTTTGTAAGGGCCAATAGGCAGAGAGTAAGGTGGTGGTAAAAAGTGATGACTGATCTGTGTCACATAAAAATGTCTTTCTCTTCAGAAACTCTTGGGTTGCTTTGTAGCATACTTTGTGTCATTGTGGATTTGCACTGTCTTTACATCTTAATTATAGACTCATACGCCTGCCTGTTTAAGAGTATTCTTAACTGGCTCAGTGTTAGCAAGGGATTTCTCTTAACAAGTGAGGAATTCCTGCACTGTTGTTGTCTTCTGTGATTTTTAAGGCCTTTTGTTGTTGAGCTGACCAATGCATTCCTGCTTTTTATGAGTATGCTGCATCACTGATGGATTGTTTGGCTTCTAATGAAGTTTATTCTGTCTTTCTGATTGATTTAGTTGGGTTTCTCATTCATTTGCGTCATTATTTTTCTAGACTTCATAGTTGGTATATTTGGAATTTGGTACCTTTTCACCTGAACTCTCACTATGATGAAAGTGATGGACACCTTGGTTGTGTTCAGCATTTGGAATCAGCTCCAGATTTCTTATCAGCTTGATTTGTCAGTGAACAACAAAGGACCAGGTCAGTGTTGCGGCCAGGTGAAGTCGGATTACTTTTGAAAAGGAAAAAACGATAATATTGGCTGTAATAACTGCCAATGCAGTAATTTTATTAAACCCCTGAAATTTACACTTAAGTCACATCTGTGGTGGTTGTGTAGAGGCAACATATAAAAACTAGGTCAGTATTTCCTCTGCAGATCATGATCCTGCTGTGTTTCTGTATCTGTTAAAACTCAGACTTTGACTCTGACAGTGGTGTTGGTACTCAAGGTGGACTATGAGGTGCCACATAGGCACATCTCATTTTGGAAACTGAGAGATCAACTGGAATCACAATAAAGGGATGTAAGGTAATACAGCATCTTTCTAATCTTACTACACATTTTTAATACTATATTCCAAAGACCTAAGCTTTTTATATACCTTACATTTATGGCCAGTTGTAGAACGACCAGCTGACCTAACATGCATGTGTTTGGGTGATTTGGTAAACAAAATTGAATTGGATTGAACTGAACCAGAATGCAAGCAGTTGGCAACCAGCTGAGTCAAGTCTCCTAAAGCAAAGAACTGTGGCCCAGGCAAGCTGCGCTCATCAGGCTGACTCAGACTGACTGCAATCTGTTGCTGCAACCAGATGGTTTCTGCCACTAGTTCAAATTGGTTGCAAAATGTGGGGAAAAAACTATTTATCAAACAAAACAAAATAAATAAATAAGTGCATTCACCAGACAACTACAGATTTTCCCTCGTCACAAAGACAGTGCCATCATATTTTTACTTTAGTGGAAGATTTCAAGTTTAATGTCCCTCTACATTTTATTTAATGTATTTATGAAAAAATATTCTAGTAAATAACAAATCAACAAATCAAGTTTTTAATAAATCATTTGCTGTGATTTGCAAACAATTTATTAAAACTTATAAATGAAACAGACAGTATTCTTCTGTCTGTTTCAGAAGATTACTGAATGGACTGATTCTTATATATAAACAGGGCTTTTTTACTCTCCTGGAGTACTCAGCGCTCTACACAACACGCCGCATTCACCCACACACACCAATTCATACAAGCACTCTATGCTTCGTCAGTGCTTTTTAACTAACAAGCAGTTAGTTAGTGCTTTTTAACATTCACTCATACGCATTCATAGTCCAAGGGATGCATCAGAGAGCAAGTGGGGGTTAGTATCTTGCCCAAGGATATTTGGCATGCAGACTGGGGGAGTCAGGAATCGAACCGATCAGCAGATGACCTGCTCTACCTCCTGAGCTACAGCTACGGCCACCCCTGGAACAGAGAAAGAATAGTCACAAAAAAATGAGGACAGATAAAAGCTTTAAACAGAGACTTGGGAAAGATATATCTGACAATCTGGTGCCATACACATGGTGTCAAAAATAATGTAAATAACTGGATGTTAACTGGGTCTTGCTATAGATCACTGATTATTAGGGGGAAAGAGGAAAGGGATGGCAAAAGACTGTTGCATAGCTAGCTAATTGGTGCCATTTATGTAGCAGAATTTATGGAAGTTGAAGGCCCTTATTGACTGATATAATTCCCAGCTACATCTTGCTAGATTCATAGGTGGAGACATAGCAGATCGTGGCCTGGACCAGACAGAAGGTTGCTCTGATTTTTCTGGTCTTGGATTGCAACCAGGAACCTTTTGGGAGGCCAAAAGTGATCACCCCGGGGCATCTCTGTGAACTTAGTAAAATCATTCTGCTGATTTCTTGACTGCAGATAAACAGACTTGAGCCACTCTTCCTGGAAATATGAATTTAAATGAGTGGCAAAGAAGGAAAAATGAATCAGAGGTTTGGACTGGAGCAGAGAGAAAGTTTTGCTAGCTGAGGTTACTGAACTGCAGTGTAATTTTGATAGCTTACTTTCCAGCAGTATTTGGTGGCATCTCTGTGGCAACCTGCTAAAGCTCAATCGAATGGTTTGTAGAGGATCAGCAGGATCTGGGCTGGAAATATTTATAATTGATAGGCTGAGAGAAGGAGGTCCATGATGAGATGATTAAAGAAAAGTAGATAGAATATAAGACTTTAAAAAGTCTGGTTGAAAATGGACTGTGAGTGCCACATAATGTGGCAACGTAAAACACAGAAATGAGAACACCACCACAGACACAGACAGAAAGAATATGTTTGGGGTGTGGTCCCAATCCTGAACTTTAGATAAAGGTTCACCAGTTAGGACCAAAGAAGTGAAAAGGTCCCTAGTACACAACCGTTCAGTCTCCTCTGGAGCCACAGCTTCACCATGTGTCTGGTCCATCTGACCATGAATAGACTGCAGCTTAAATGCTATCAGCTCAGATTCAATTCTAAAATGCTTTACTGGAACTTAATTTCACAGTCCATTAGCATGCTGCTAAATGACTGTGTTTTGGTGGCAGTGGTAGTGGGAGAGAGACAATGGAAATGAATGATTCACAGATAGAGAGAGACAAAAATGTAGGCTGGAGGCAAGCTGAAAAGTAATGATGCATTTCTTCAAAAGAGTGTTTGCTTCAGGTAAAGAGAGGAACGGTGGAGGTGCAGTGTGCGTGCTTCTGTCCATGCTGCAACCCAACAGAATAGATTTTCACTCTTTGTTTTATTGTAAAGTTAAATTGGATATGTTATAATGGATTATATCAAGAATTTTTCAAATTCTAATTCAGAATTTCATATCTGTGGCTACAGCCACATGTACTGTTTGACATGTTTGGTACAGTCCTGTGACCGCTCCTCCCATACTGCTCTTTTCTTTCCCTGGTGAACACGTGGGTAGATTCAGGTTGTAGTTTGTTCTGCCAGAGGTTTCTTGTGCTGTAGAAAAACTTTCCTCCCTCCTGTGGTGAGTATCAGGTATCATCAACATACATACACTAATAAAAGATGACACATTTCATTTACTCTGGTCAGTCTGTTTCTAGTCTGTTGTTGGGACCCAACCAGCACTGATCAATTCAGTTCAATTCAATTTTATTTATATAGCGCCAAATCACAACAAAAGATAGGTACAGAGAAAAACCCAACAATCATATGACCCCCTATGAGCAAGCACTTTGGCGACAGTGGGAAGGAAAAACTCCCTTTTAACAGGAAGAAACCTCCGGCAGAACCAGGCTCAGGGAGGGGCGGGGCCATCTGCTGTGATTGGTTGGGGTGAAAGAAGGAAAACAGGATAAAGACATGCTGTGGAAGAGAGACAGAGATTAATAACAGATATGATTCGATGCAGAGAGGTCTATTAACACATAGTGAGTGAGAAAGGTGACTGGAAAGGAAAAACTCAATGCATCATGGGAATCCCCGGCAGCCTACGTCTATTGCTGTGTCCGCTCCCAAACAGACAAAAACAACCTAATGGTCAGTAAAAAACAACTTAAAAAACAACTTAAATATAAATACAATCACAAAGAAAGAACAATATAGTATCCACATCTGCACCAAATCGTCAGCAGTCTTCCACACCAGGTTATTAATCAACCAAAGACCAAGACAGACTTTTAATTCATTTGAAAGCCTGATGCTTAGCCTCGTCCACCCCAGCTGTAAAACTCAGAAACCAGTCTTACTTGTTATCATCTATCGTCCACCTGGGCCTTACACAGAGTTTCTCTCTGATTTCTCAGACTTTTTATCTGATTTAGTGCTCAGCTCAGATAAAATAATTATTGTGGGTGATTTTAACATCCATGTAGATGCTAACAATGACAGCGTCAACATGGCATTTAATCTGTTATTAGACTCAATTGGCTTCTCTCAAAATGTAAAAGAACCCACCCACCACTTTAATCACACTCTAGATCTTGTTTTAACATATGGCATAGAAACTGAACATTTAACAGTGTTTCCTGAAAACCCTCTGCTGTCTGATCATTTCCTGATAACATTCACATTTACAATAATTGATTACACAGCAGTGGAGAGTAGACTTTATCACAGTAGATGTCTTTCTGAAAGTGCTGTAACTAAGTTTAAGAATATAATCCACCCACTGTTATCATCTTCAATGCCCTGTACCAACATAGAGCAGAGCAGCTATCTGAACGCTACTCCAACAGAGGTCGATTATCTTGTTAATAATTTTACCTCCTCACTACGTACGACTCTGGATACTGTAGCTCCTGTGAAAACTAAGGCCTCAAATCAGAAGTACCCTATGGGTATATTTGGTGTCACAGAGAGAGGACATAGAACATTAAGGAAGAGTCATAAAAACATAATCGCTTTTACTACACTGCTTGCATGCAGAAGGATATTATTGCATTGAAAGTCAAAAAAGCCACCCACAGCGGCTTTGTGGTTTAGTGACCTGACACAATTTATACAGTTGGAAAAAATAAAGCACGCTCTCAAGGGGTCGAAGGAGAGATTCTTTGCTGTTTGGGATACATTGCTAAAACATTTAGAGAAAATTAAAACCATACCCACCTGACAGACGCTTGACAGCTGCCGTACATCCTTTTTCTGTGTGATTGTGATTAACTTTGTGCAAACTATTCCCCTTTAAGTGCACATCTTCAAATATGGTGAATTTCCTTGTACCTCATTTAAATTCACTTTATTCATTTATTTATTTTAATTTTTTTCCCCTCTGGATCGGTGTCCAATATGTTTTTGGGGTGGGGTAAATATATAAAAAGGAGCATTGTGGCCTTGCTACATGTATATCTTTGTACTACATTGTTGATGCTCAATAAAAAAAAAAAAATTAAAAAAAAATCAGAAGTACCTGACTCCGTGGTATACCGCGGTCCCTCGTTTATGGCAGGAGTTACGTTCTAAAAATAACGCGCGATAGGCAATGTTCCCTCTAATGTTTCATGTGTCTGAGCGAACACACAAACTCCCTGAGCGTCCCTTGGACCACTGTGAGCGACATCAGACGTGTGCACTGTGCTCACGCCAGCATCTAATCCATCCAAGTTACATGGTTTATTAAAATAATCAAATTACAGCATTTACATTTATGTTAGACTCCTTTTAATTAACTGCTTTAGCCCACTTACAATGAAAATTTAAAAAAAATCCTGTTCATGACCTGTGTAGTATGTTAACACTATTGGAAGTAAAAATAACTTGAACTCCAATTTTGAAAACACAACTTTTTTTTTTTTTCTATAAAGCTCTGACTTGTATTATGAGTCTGTGGTCTGGGAGAGAGTCTGTAACTCTGTCTGCAAAATACAGCATATAATGACCAATGTTGGGCAATTAATGATATAGTTACTTCTTCAAAAAAGTAACTCAGTTTGGCAAACAACAAAGTTTTTTGCAGCTGTTTACCTAAAAATGCAGCCAAGGCGTTTTTTTAAATAAACATTTCAAACTATTTACAGAACAATCAGCTGTTCTGCATCAAATCTGATGCCACACAAATTATTTGTTATTATTATTTTTGTGCCAAAAATTAATTTCTGTCCACTATGAGATAAAGGAGAACAACACACCTGCAGGCCTGACAACAGGAGATGTATCACTGCTGTAACACCTGTAACATTCAGCAGCCGCCTCATTGTTCTGACACACACAACAAAACTATTGAATACACTACACACTAACTACACACTAACTACACAAGATTTGCGCTAAACGTCGCAAATCTCTCACATCTCAGAACACCGCCGTCACTCCTACAACTTCTTCCCGTTTCTTAACAACTAAATGCCATGTTTTGATTGGTCGACATGGTACATTTTTCGACCAATAGGAAAGGGTGGGGGGTTTTTTGTTTGTTTTTTTTTGCTCACAGGCGGAGAGCGCTTTCGAGCGTTTTCCTTATAAAACGCCATTTTTACGACAGTTTCTTCCCGCAGTAAATATAAACAACGACAGTATTCAGGAAGAAAACCAAACATTGCAGATATTTTTTATCATAACTCTGGTTTTACGTGGCCGATCAACACAATTTTAAAACTCCACACTTTTTCCGTCAATTGTTCCGTCTGTCCTGCTCACATCTCCAATGGTTGGATACTAGAGATGGCACGATACCACTTTTTTATGTCCGATACCGATATCATAAATTTGGATATCTGCTGATACCGATATGAATCCGATATAGTGTGTTTTTTAATCAATAAAACTGTTTTTTTAATATCTTGCTGCATTTTGTATAAGTTCATACTGAAGTTTAAATAAACAACAACACTAAAGCTATTCTGTTATACCTGTGTGTAAAAAATACACTGCGCCCAAAATATTTCATAGTTCAGCAACACTGATCAATCTAATAAACTTAAACCTACTCCATCCTCCCTATTCTGGTATTTTAAAGAGTACTTAGCAGAAATATTAAGCAACCTAACTAATAGGGTTGCAAACTCCCAGCAAAAAAAGAATAGGGAACCACCCCCCACCCTCCACCTCATGATGCTTAATCGATGTAATCAACTTTAATTTGATGCAGGGTGAAAAAAAAATGCACAGAAACAAATTATTTTTCAAGAATAACTAAATAGATTCAACATCTTTCTTCTACAGAATTGCAGAATTCACAGATCGTACCTTCCCAAAGGAAAAAGTACTATAGCTTACTAGGGTATATTAGACTTAACAGTTACTATATACAGTAATGGACTTCTATACATTTTACATCAGATTAAAACTTTGGGTGTAAGATTCAGATAATTATTTATTAAAAGCTCGACATTTTAAATGAGAATAAGAAAGAAAAGTATGTCTTTGTGCCCCCTTTTCCCTGTTCATGCCTTATCGGCCCCCCTGGCTAAACTTTGCTAGATCCGCCCCTGCACAGTTACCAGCCGTCAGCTACGTAGAAAAGGATCCTGGTGTAGAAAGTAATATTAAATACATTCTAACAACAGCTTATCAAGGTTAAACGTGCTGCTGTTGTTCAGCCGCTGGTTTCCTCTTTCTGGTGCAAAGTGGGCCAAAAACAAAGAAGAGAGACGGACTCGCAACTCGCGACAGAAAAGCCGATCAGCTGATCATTAATAAGTTTCACGATTGAAGTAGCAGCAGGAGAGGGAGAGAGAGAGGCAGTCGCTCCATATATCGGTTGTTAAGCTTAACGTGGGAACGCTTTACAAACATTCAGAGATGAACTTACACACTTGCTTTACTTCTCTCTGGGATAACTTCCTCGGAGATGAAATGCTGGTTTGGTAGCGAGGCTACAAATACACACAGCCGCTCTATCACATGACGCATACTGCTCCGACGTGCTACGGTTATGAGCCGAGTTACACCGTGTCGCAAGTTTTGTGAGGTGCTTTTTTGATATTTAATGGATCGGATTACATTTTTTATTTTTCGCCGATATCCGATCCAGTAATTTAGGTCAGTATCGGACCGATACCGATACGTAATATCGGATCGGTCCATCTCTATTGGATACGTTGTCATTAATGTGGCTTCACTCCACATCAGCCACCCCGCTTTGCTAGCTAAAACACCTGTGTCGGCACATATTTACTTTAATTTCAATTCAGGTTAGAATTCTTTTTGTGTGCGCAACACAGATTTTCTCTGTGCAGAGACCATGCCAACAGTGCGCAATTGCGCACGTGCCCAACTTAGAGGGAACATTGGTGGTAGGTGAAATCCACGAAGTAGCCAACTTTATTTTTTACAGTTATTATAGATGTTTTAAGGCTGTAAAAGCCCTCACTACATGCTTTATACACTTTTCTCAGACAGGCATGAACATTTTCACACTTTTCTCACTTGTTTAAACACAAAGTTCAAACCTTTGTAGAAAAATAAGTTCAGTATTACAGAATGAAACCAAAGACACCTGCAGGTGACGACGTTTGGTCGACATTGTTGTGTTTGTTGGGGAGGAAACTTACAAACTACAGTGCAGCACTTCAGAGTCACAATGCTAGGATCAAAGATTTATGTAAATCTGACACGCTGAACACATTCTGTGCTGTACAGGAGACACGGCACAAGATTGATTGACAATGGTCTACAGCCAATCAGGATGCAGAACACAATGCGCTGTAAAAAACAAAACAAAACAAAAAAAAAACATGCAAAATTCCACACCAAAAAATCCACGAAAAAGCGAGGCTGCGAAAGGTGAGTTATAGCGAGGAACCACTGTAATTCTCAAACATGTAGCCTAAATTCAATTCAATTCAATTCAATTTTATTTATATAGCGCCAAATCACAACAAAAGTCGCCTCAAGGCGCTTTATATTGTACAGTAGATAGCACAATAATAAATACAGAGAAAAACCCAACAATCATATGACCCCCTATGAGCAAGCACTTTGGCGACAGTGGGAAGGAAAAACTCCCTTTTAACAGGAAGAAACCTCCGGCAGAACCAGGCTCAGGGAGGGGCGGCCATCTGCTGCGACCGGTTGGGGTGAAAGAAGGAAAACAGGATAAAGACATGCTGTGGAAGAGAGACAGAGATTAATAACAGATATGATTCGATGCAGAGAGGTCTATTAACACATAGTGAGTGAGAAAGGTGACTGGAAGGGAAAAACTCAATGCATCATGGGAATCCCCGGCAGCCTACGTCTATTGCAGCATAACTAAGGGAGGATTCAGGGTCACCTGGTCCAGCCCTAACTATATGCTTTAGCAAAAAGGAAAGTTTGAAGCCTAATCTTGAAAGTAGAGATAGTGTCTGTCTCCTGAATCCAAACTGGAAGCTGGTTCCACAGAAGAGGGGCCTGAAAACTGAAGGCTCTGCCTCCCATTCTACTTTTAAATACTCTAGGAACAACAAGTAGGCCTGCAGTGCGAGAGCGAAGTGCTCTAATAGGGTGATATGGTACTACAAGGTCATTAAGATAAGATGGGGCCTGATTATTTAAGACCTTGTATGTGAGGAGCAGGATTTTGAATTCAATTCTGGATTTAACAGGAAGCCAATGAAGGGAAGCCAAAACAGGAGAAATCTGCTCTCTCTTTCTAGTCCCTGTCAGTACCCTTGCTGCAGCATTTTGGATTAGCTGAAGGCTTTTCA
This sequence comes from Oreochromis niloticus, assembly GCF_001858045.2. Lineage (NCBI taxonomy): Eukaryota > Metazoa > Chordata > Actinopteri > Cichliformes > Cichlidae > Oreochromis > Oreochromis niloticus. The sequence continues at coordinate 1,844,034 of NC_031982.2, read as the reverse complement.
GCGAGTTTTTAGGACATCCTGATAATAAAGAATTACAGTAGTCCAGCCTGGAAGTAAGAAATGCATGAACTAGTTTTTCAGCATCACTCTGAGACAGGATATTTCTAATTTTAGAGATGTTGCGCAAATGGAAGAAAGCAGTCTTACATATTTGTTTAATATGTGCGTTGAAGGACATGTCCTGGTCAAAAATGACTCCAAGGTTCCTCACAGCATTACTGGAGGCCAAGGTAATGCCATCCAGAGTAAGAATCTGCTTAGATACCATATTTCTAAGATTTTCAGGGCCGCTAAAGCAGATAACTCGTAAGCTGGAGAGGAAATGGCGTGTCACAAATTTAGAAGATCATCATTTAGCCTGGAGAAATAGTTTGTTGCTTTATTTAAAAAAAGAAAAAAAAGGCAAGGCTGGACTACTGTAGTTCATTATTATCAGGATGTCCTAAAAACTCCCTGAAAAGCCTTCAATTAATCCAAAATGCTGCAGCAAGAGTAGAAAGAGGGAGCAGATTTCTCCTGTATTGGCTTCCCTTCATTGGCTCCGTGTTAAATCCAGAATTCAGATGGCCCCGCCCCTCCCTGAGCCTGGTTCTGCCAGAGGTTTCTTCCTGTTAAAAGGGAGTTTTTCCTTCCCGCTGTCACCAAAGCGCTTGTTGGGGTTTTCTCAGTTTGTATTATTGTTGGGTCTACCTTACAATATAAAGCCCCCCGAGGTGACTGTTGTTGTGATTTGGCGCTGTATAAATATTTTGAATTAAATAGCGTGGGTTGTCTATCGATTCAGTCCCTGGCTGTTTGAGTCTGTGTGTTGAGGTATCCTTGTGTAAGATACCGAATCCCAAGCTGCTTCATTTGGGGCAATTTGTATGAAAACAAGGTGCTAAAGTATAAAAACAGAAGGTGCTTGGCTGTTTGAACAAAAGTAGTAAAAATTATTTTTAGTGCTCAGTTAGAGAAGAAAAGCACAATATATACACTGTGTGTGTGTGTGTGTGTGTACAGTCGTTAGAAACTGATGGTGCACATCAGAGCAAACATCCAGGAAACACTAAAGGCCAAGTGAAAAGTCTAAACTGGGAGAAACTGTCAGTACAACAAAATAAAGCAAAACACTGTGGAAAAGTGTTTTGTGCACTCTGCTGAGAAGGTGATTGGCTGCAGTCTCCCATCTCTGCAGGACCTGCACTCTGCAGCTCGGATCACAGCTGACCCTTCTCACCCTGGACACAGTCTGTTTGACCTGCTCCCCTCAGGCAGGAGGCTCCGGTCCATTCGCACCAGAACCTCTCGCCATAAGAACAGTTTCTTCCCCTCTGCTGTTGGACTCATGAGCAATAACCATATGACTGTTCGCACCACAAACACGTGACCCTACACTGTGTTCTCTGCATCTGTTCCATTTTTGCACTGATCATCACCTGCGCACATGTATATATTAATCTGCTTAGCACTTTTAATTTTAACTTGTATGTTTATTTAAGTGTTGTCTTACAGTATTTTGCACTAAGTACTGCAGCAATTTCATAATGTAAACCTGCTTAACATTTGGCAATAAAACCCTTCCTGATTCTGATTCTGAAAAGAATAGAAACCCCACAAAAATTACTGAATGATCTGAATGAGACGTCTCAGTAATATTTTTGCCATGAAGTTTTATGCTATGGGACCAGTATAGATTATCAGAAGTAACCTTTAACTGTCTTCATATGTCAGTTGGCGCCAGCCTTGTGTTACAGATTATTAATGCTTCTATTGTTAGAAATTAATAGCACATTATTATGTACATTTGTCCAAATTTTCTTCCATTCGGTATTTCCAAGAGAAGGCGAGTGATAAAGTTTGGATTTCAGAAGAGTTGATGTACTGTGCTTGAATGTTAGAGCATGCATGGTGGATGCTGAAGCACTGTATTTTTTTCTGTGTTTCCCTCAGGTATTTCCATACCATCTACCTGGGTGTTCGGAGTCGTCAGGGTGCTGAGACAGAGCGCTGGCGTTACTACTGGAGGATGGTCTATGAGTTTGCAGATGTGAGCATGCTGCATCTACTAGCAACCTTTCTGGAGAGCGCTCCACAACTGGTGCTTCAGCTGTGCATTATCATCCAGACACACAAGCTCCAGGCTGTGCAAGGTAGTAGCCCCACACACATTCAAACAGTGCTGCACAATTGTGTGACCATACTGATGCCAAACATTTTTGTAGCTGAAGCTGGTAGAGCTATTTGTTTGTGTACATGCTATGTTGTGGATAGAAATGATTCTTCAAAGTCACATGTGAATTTGAATTCTGTGTATAGACAGAATTTCTAGGTGCAGCCAGCAGGCAGAGGGTTTGTGGTTCAGTTGACTCAAGATCACAACTGTGCTTTTGCAGATTATTTGATTTTGTTGGCTTCATTTAGCCATGACCTCAGCTTGCACTGAGGTGGTTTGCAGCGTGGTGTGAAGTTGGTGTGGATTAGAATCAGTACTTTAAAGTCAAAGGCCATGATCCTCAGTCAGAAAAGAATGGAGAGTTTTAGTAGTTTGGTCTTGTTCATGAGTGTGGGGAGAGTGGAGTGGGAGACTGATGCATTGACATGGCATCAGCAGTGATCTGGATTCTGTATCAGCCTGTTGTGGTATAGAGAGAGCTGAGCATGAAAACAAAGCTGTTGATTTACTGGTTGAGCTACATTCCTACCCTCACTTATGGTCTTGGTGGAAATGAGCTTCCTCCAAAGGGACTTAAAGTAGAGTCCTCCAAATCAAAGGAAGCTAGCTGAGGTGGTTCAGACATCAGGCAAGGATGCCTCACAGGCACCTCCAAGGTGTTACGCCCAAGTCTGACTGGGAACCTGCTTGTGAGTTTTACCAGTATTTCTGATTTGTTGCACTCTGAACTTTAATGCTCAATAATATAACTGAATAATTCTCTAATTCAGTTAGCTTGTAGTTAAACATCGAGCTCTCTCACCTGGGGCGTTTGTTGCAACCAACTCATCCTGGACGTGCAAGACTTGCTGCTTGGAAGGAAAGGAAGCAGTGTCGTGGTCATGCAATGTCCATTTCCTAATTATGCAATGACATGTGAAGCAGATGAAAGATCAGAAGTTTTTGTAGTAGCTTTACAGTGAATCTGGAAATATGAGGCCCAAAGAAATGTCTGTGCTACCACTGGGCTAAAAAATAACTAAAAAGAACAATCAAAGAACTTTTACTTGATCAAGAAAAAAACATTTACGGCATCTACCCAATGACTAGAAAACTCTGGAGGAGAAAGTCTACAAATCAGGGTTTTTACAACAAGATGCACATGATGAAACGCTTACTGCAAAAACAACCAATGAGTTTCTTTAGACAAAGACGTTGGATACATGTTGCTGAACATGACAAGATGTGTTTCAGTTCAATTTTATTTATATAGCACCAAATCACGAGAACAAAGGTGCTAATTATGCAAATGATTCAAGGTGGAATAGGAATGCCCTGGAGCAGTATCTCTACCTGCTGCGTTCATCTTTCCAAGCGTGGTGCTTCTGTAATCCATCCATTATGTGGTTGTGAAAACAGTTGTTTTCTCTCTGTCTCTTTAGGAATGACAGCTGCAGCCTCCCTCGTCTCTATGGCCTGGGCCCTGGCCTCCTATCAGAAGGCCCTGCGAGAGTCTCGGGATGACAAGAAGCCCATCAGCTATCTGGCAGTGATTATCCAGTTCTGTTGGCACTTCTTCACCATAGCAGCCCGAGTTATCACCTTTGCTCTGTTTGCATCTGTATTTCAACTGTACTTTGGCATCTTCATCGTCCTGCACTGGTGCATCATGACCTTTTGGATTGTCCACTGTGAGACAGACTTCTGCATCAGCAAGTGGGAAGAGATTGTGTTTGACATGGTGGTGGGCATAATCTACATCTTTTCCTGGTTCAACGTCAAGGAAGGACGGACAAGGTGAAGACGTTCTCCATCCGATTGTTAAACAATGCTTTAACTCTTCAGTCATTTTTAAATTTATAAGTGCTTGGTTGCAGTAAGTGCAAGAGTTCAAACGTACTATCATGCAAAAGAAATTCAGCCATTCCTGTTTCTCGAGCTAGTTTCACCTTTAACATTTAGTACTGAGAACTCTGTGACTTACATGAAACAATCTGTGAGACCTTAAGCTTATTTTCGTGATAGTTGTTTGCAATTACTCGCATTTATTTGTTGTTATTATGTCTCGTGTCTCTGTGCAGGTGTCGGCTTTTTATCTATTACCTGGTAATCTTGATGGAGAACACTGCTCTCAGTGCGTTGTGGTATCTCTACCGATTTCCTCAAAATACTGACGCCTTTGCAGTGCCAGCACTCTGTGTCATTTTCAGCAGTTTCCTCACCGGCATTGTTTTCATGCTCATGTACTATGCCTTTTTTCACCCGAACGGGCCACGCTTTGGACACTCACCGAGTGGCCAAGGCCTTGACCTGGACCCTACTGCTCAGTTCTCCACTCTGCCATCAGAAGGTGCGACCAATTCACTGCGTTCCAACCGAGGTGCTACCACAACTCTAGATCGACACGACGTGGGCAAGTATTCTGAGCGAGATGGCTGCATGCCAGTGTTTCAGGTCCGATCCACAGTGCCATCCACGCCATCTTCTCGTGCTCCACGCCTAGAGGAGACCGTCATCAAGATCGACCTTTGTAGGAACCGCTATCCAGCCTGGGAGCGTCATGTTCTGGACCGCAGCATTCGCAAAGCAATTTTGGCCATAGATTGCTCATTGACTCCTCCACGGCTGCAGTACAAAGATGATGCTCTGGTACAGGAGCGGTTGGAATATGAGACCACTCTATAGTCCGCTCGGCTTTCGGAAACCCTGCAGGGGCACAGCAACAGAGTGGTATCCTGTGATCACATAAACAGCAACAGGAACTGTGGCAATAAGAATTTGTTACTGGCATCAGTTTCAATCTTCATCTCCCATTGCTGTTGTTCTTTTTCTATTTCCGGGTATCAGGAGTGTCGAGAAGCAGTCGGGACTGTTGGTGATGGCTGGATGACCAACTCAGTACAAGTTCAGTTAGTGTCACTGGTGGGATTGCTGCTGATTGTTGCTATTTTACTTACACTTACTTACAAATGCTGTCTTGTATGGACTAAATACTAAAAGACACTCTGCTTAAAACAAAAAGAAGCGAGTGTGTTAAGGGATGTTAAGTTAAAGCTGTAAAATAATAAAAAGTGGAATTGTCCATTGTCCATACAGACAGCTTTTCAGTCACCAGATACTCCCATAAAACAAAGGAGGCCCGAATTACAAACTCGAACTTGTCCTAATGTGTTGGTGTCCTACCATATCAGCCACAAGCAGGTGGGTACTCTCAGTCATTACTCTCTTTCTCTTAGTGCCAAAAAGGGTCATTGGGAACATCCTCTAGATTCTAAGGAACAACTTAGGGGTGACTGCATAATCCAGAAGGTTCTTCTTTGAGCTAGACTTTTCATTGTTATTGGACATCTGTGATCAACACTGGAAGATGGCCAGAAAGTGACCTACAAGAAGACAGTGGTCAAAGTAGCATCTATGAGCAGTCATGGTGTTTTGTTTGGGCAAAACATACTAAATGATAAGGCTGAATGTTATAATAGGAAGCAAGAAAAGGGGGCAAAGGTTAAACACTAGCTAATGGTCTCATTCTGAAAAGGAAGCATTCAAACTTACCCAATGCCAAGAAAAAAATCTTCCTGGCAGCTCAACATAACTATTTGTAGTCCTGCCTCAGAAACACAGCTGCATAATTGTTCCAATCTTTGCTTGTCTGTGGAGGGTGAAAGCATGTACCAGACACCAATGAACCGAAGAGAGGAGAGAGAATGATACCGGAAATGGAAATGAGTTGAGGATGAAAACACAGACAAGCAGCCAACTCAGCCATTCCAACCAGCCACCAGGATGTACAGTACTCATGCAACATGCAGCATTTTTATTTTAGAGATGAAGTAGAGGCTACTGAAGTCATTGTAATCCTGTGTGTGTGTGTGTGTGTGTGTGTGTGTGTGTGTGTGTGTGTGTGTGTGTGTGTGTGTGTGGAGTTTACACAAAACAAGCAAAGTAGAACGTGTGGGTAGTCTGTCTGAATAGAGTCTTTGCTGTAGGTATGCAGATGACACACGTCACCTTTCTAGGAAAGATTGCCCTTTTTTAAAACACTTGGATTTTTTACATTTTGACTCAAAACATTTGTGCTGGAAGTGTCCACTGGCAAATGAGAAAATGAGACGGGAAAAGGCTTGATCCTGGTCATACTACATATCATGCTCTGGAAAATAAGCGATGGAATACAACCATTTTCCATACGCGACTTTTAATGTGGGTAACAAAGACAGTAAGTGTAAATAACAGAACGTAGGATTTATTCAATCAGAAATGCAATGCTGTGACAGGCGGCTAACCAAAAGTGGCTATTGGACTACAACCATGGTGGTGTTAAATGATGAAGCTGTAAACATATACAAGGTCCAGTAGATGGCGTTTTGGGCCAAAGTATTAAACATACACATATAGTGTTGTTATAAGGAAATTACATTTATGAAAATAACTCAAACATTTATCTGCCATACCACAAGCTTTTATTTGGTATTTTCCAAAATGTTTTAGCCTCTCATGGATGACCTGGATCAAGATGGTGCCTGTTTTTCCCAAAAGTTTGTTCCAACCTGGTAGCAAGTTTCAGGGGAGTCAGCCAAGTCATCCTGACCCATGAACAGGGAATGGTAGGATGTCTTACTCTGATCAAGCATTGGAACTGAAGCCACAGTAGGCAGTATCATGGACTTCACAGGTTAATATATGATGCATTATATAATGCATTACAGATGTGCAGTGCACTATAAACAATATGAACAATACTGTGTAAGTCTGTGTTTGATGTTACCAGTTAAATTGTCCTGGCCCGGTTGACGTGGTGTGCATGCGTGTATTCCAAACCTTGGAACATCCCCTGAAAGAGAGAACCAGAGACTGAAGACATAAGGAGGTGCTGCGCCATCCCAATAGCATCCTTCTGCTTACCCTCAAAACCCAAATAACTTTACTTCAAGAAGCGCTGGGCAGCAACAGACAATATCACCTCACAGATTAGTTGTCAGTTAGTCAAGATTTTTAGCTCTCTCCCTTCCTGTGCTAAGATAGTGTCCAGATAAAAGGAATTCTAGGCGGTCTTTTATCCAAAGAGAAAAACATAGCGAGTCAATGATAATCAGGATATTCTGACCTCAGCTGGTCCTTTCTGTAAACACTTTTGCAGGTCATTGCACTTATTTGAAACCACAGCACAATGGCCATCATGATGTTGTGGAAACAAAGATATAAGTGAAAAAAGACTCTGTATGTGGCCCATTATAAACAGACCACTTAGAGAACGTACGGTTACATTGTAACCTTGGTTCTCTGAGTGAGAGACTATCTCGCCACTCCATACATATGGAACATGTAACAGAGTGGAGAGATAGTCTCGATATGATAGAGAACCAGGGTGATGTGTATGCAGGATATACTATGCTGGTAAGTACTGGCATATTCCCACCGTTTTTTGTGGTTTCTATTAGATAGAAGTTTCAATTACATACTGTATGTTAGGGTTTTTTAATAATTGTGTTTTCTTCGTGGTGACAAGTCAAAAATGTTTTCTGTAAAAAAACAAATTAAAGAAGCAATCTTGAATGATACAGACATATTTTTGTGCTTACACCAAAGCCTCTGTGTTTTACCAGAGACATACTTTTAAAGGACTATAGCAGTGGTTTCGCACGTTTTAGAAAATCTTTTTGCAAAACTTTTTGCTGTATTTCTCGAGTTTCACTGTAGTCTTTGAACTTTTGTTGTTGGTTGTTATTATTATAAAGTAATGCATTGGAGACTTCCTAAGTATATCTTAATTTAAACAGTCATACATGGCACAATTTTAAACTGTACTGTAATGAACAAAAATCCACAAAGTAGATATAAATCCACAAATCTGGCAGTCTATAGCCTGCATAAAAAATGGCTGCAAAAATCCATTCAGACTGAACAGTTGGACCTAAAAACATGCAAACAGTGTTACAGCTGAAGTTTGACAACAGATACTTTGTGTGTGTGTGTGCAGTGTGAGTTTCCATCAGATATTTTGAGGAGACCGATCTCTATCTTGGCATTAATGTCTCTTCGTTATTTTTCGGTTACTTTGAGAATTTCATGGACTTGTGTTTGGTGGAGGAATACACTTGTGCTTTAGTGAAAATGCTGTATACATAAAGCTTTTGTGGGTTCACCAGAAGCTGCATAACATAAGACCGATGTCCTGAAGTAATACTACAGTAGCTGAATCAACATTAGTGACAAGTAAAAAGACTAAACACTTGAAAATATAGTAAACCTGAGGATTTTCCATTTAAAGAAGGGACATTTCCAGACCTATTATCTGGGAACAAACTCAGTGGCGAGTAATGTAGATATAAAGGGTTTGTCTTTAGTCATTTTGTTTTTTTCTTGGGATAAAGACACAAGTTTCATGATGGCACAGTACTGTTAGAGAATGGTGAAATTAATGCTTGTCTTTTTTAATGAAAAAAAGTGAATAAAATAAATCAGTAACTGGGCTGTCAATGGATTAAGAGAAAGTCTAAACATGTATATTTAATTAAAAATAGCACAGCATGTGTCAAACTAAAAGAATGTGAGGTGGCAAATGTAGAAATGGTTCTCAACCACTGCACCATCCTGGTGCACAGTTCAAAAGTCAGCAGACGTCTCTGAAGAAGACAGTTACATCCATAAGTATTTGGATAGGGACATAATTTTAGTAAATTTCCCTCCGTAACAGCTTTCAGCTACATTCATTGTTGTAGATTTGGTTCCCCATATGCAGATTTTTCATTGATGCTTTCTTCTGTACTGAGTTAAGCACCGAGGGTTTCTCTGTTGTTTTGGAAACAGGGTTGCAAATGCAGCCTTGTATTTCTTAGACATCCAAGCAATTTATTTTAGTTTTCAGTTCAAAAATCAGCTGTAGCCTTAGTTTACTCATTACCATCAACACACACAATACATTGATATAAATATGTGTGGAACATAAAGCTACCTCAGTTTGTCTCATGAACAAGCCCTTACAGATTATCTGTCAATGCCGATTCATTTTCTTCTGTAACACACTTGACACTTCTGTTTAAATGAAATATGTTTACCAAAATTAAAGAGAATTCAAAAAACAATAAATATTAAACCCTATTAAAACCCTCCAAAGTATAACGTTGATAGTATGACAGTTATATGGCATTAGAAATGGGCTGATTGTTGGTTTTATGATATAAAGGTGACTGTTGTTGTGATTTGACTATATAAACATTTGACCTGAACAGAACTGAGGATTAGGGTTCAACTAAAACATATTACTTTAGATCATTTTCACCTTGTTTGATTAGAACTAGAAAGAGAGAGCAGATTTCTCCTGTTTTGGCTTCCCTTCATTGGCTTCCTGTTAAATCCAGAATTCAAAATCCTGCTCTTCACATACAAGGTCTTAAATAATCAGGCCCCATCTTATCTTAATGACCTTGTAGTACCATATCACCCTATTAGAGCACTTCGCTCTCGCTCTGCAGGCCTACTTGTTGTTCCTAGAGTATTTAAAAGTAGAATGGGAGGCAGAGCCTTCAGTTTTCAGGCCCCTCTTCTGTGGAACCAGCTTCCAGTTTGGATTCGGGAGACAGACACTATCTCTACTTTCAAGATTCGGCTTCAAACTTTCCTTTTTGCTAAAGCATATAGTTAGGGCTGGACCAGGTGACCCTGAATCCTCCCTTAGTTATGCTGCAATAGATGTAGGCTGCCGGGGATTCCCATGATGCACTGGGTGTTTCTTCTTCACTCACTATGTGTTTATACACCTCTCTCCATTTAATTATTAGTTATTACAATTAATCTCTGTCTCTCTTCCACAGCATGTCTTTATCCTGTTTTCCTTCTCTCATCCCAACCAATCACAGCAGATGGCCCCGCCCCTCCCTGAGCCTGGTTCTGTCGGAGGTTTCTTCCTGTTAAAAGGGAGTTTTTCCTTCCCACTGTCACCAAAGTGCTTGCTCATAGGGGGTCATATGATTGTTGGGTTTTTCTGTATGTGTATTATTGTAGGATCTACCTTACAATATAAAGTGACTTGAGGCGACTGTTGTTGTGATTTGGCGCTTTATAAATAAAATTGAAATGAATTGAATTTACAGATGCAATCTTGCAAAAACAAAAAAGTTTTCTCAGAATATTGCACCTCAGCAGGGGTTTTCAAGATGTCCATAAAAACCAGTTTCCATTCATACCATAGGTTGAAATATTAGCAGCATTTTCCTTCATGTGGTTCTTGAGTTTTTAGATGTTGACATTTAAAAAAATTAAAATTCGTCAGTTATTAATGAGTAACACTGGGAACAAATTTCAGTTAAAACAAAAAATAAGATGAGGCGCTATCATAAGATCCCAGATTTGCTCCAGTGTTCATGTGACTGGTGGACACAACACATCAAGACATGTCTCTTACTCTGGTCATGACTTTGTTTTAGCTGCTTTCTGTGTTTTATTTGCCTTAAAATAAAATCTATTTCTATTTTTTCCATTATTTTGACATCATCACACAGGAGACAATGAGGCTGTACTTAGGGCACAGCTTAGTTTTCTAGTTAAACTGGAAAGCATGCGTGTGTGTCTGTGTGTGTGTGTGAAAGAGAGAGAGAGATGTTTTTACACTATTCAATAGAGTATGTGGCAGTTACTGTGCTTATACTAGTCTAACAAGGAAGTTGTGTAGTCCTCAGTACTGCATCATCTGAACCCCTCAGACTGTGTTTATTTGTAACACGAAGCATCAGTCACACAACACTGCTATAAAGGAATGAAGAAGCAATAGAAAATATAGAAAACTCACAACTTGCAGTTATATTGCAGTTTGTTTCTTGGTTTACTCTTCCTCCTTGTTTTCTTGCATTTTTATTGACTCTAAGAAAAACAGTGTTCCATGTGTGAGTAAGATGTTCCCAGTAACGGTTATTTATTAATAGCACAACATTTTTTTTTGACCAGTCTGTTCCATAGACAAAGTCTACAAACATCAGGGACACATGAAACGTGTTAAATATGTAATATAACAATCATAGAGCCATTGCAAAACCTTAATTTAGTTTGACGATCCAACATGTTGTTGACGTGAGACTTAACAGGATATTCGACCGGGAGGCAGATTTGGGGAGGTTGCTATTGGTGTGTAATGGGAAACAAGGCTACAAAGTCTCCATCCACTGAAGTAAAATATTTGTAGTTGGCTAAATGTAACCAAAGCAAAGACACAAGAGTCTCATATCTGCATTTAGTCTTAAAGACTTGGAGCGGTTCCACATGACGAGCACATATTCTACTATCGCTATGAGACGAGATAAATAGATCGTGTTTTTCTGTTAGCATTGTGGTCCAGCGACTGTCTCTGTTCATCATCTATAACAGATCAAAGTTTTGCTGCTCTGGTCTAGACATACCTGCCAAGCACAATACAGAATTTAGCTATCGAACCAGGCAAAAACGATACTATGAAGTTTGAATGGTCGGCATGATTGCAGCAGCAGCAGTTCTAGATGGGATCGTCCAGTCTTAGTACAAGCACAGTAACCAGCAGGTTTTTAAAAAATCCAGTCGAACATGTATAATCATTCTGTACAGATGTCTGTTTAGAGTTGGTTAAACATGGAATACCACAGATAGTGAACTGAACAACTTAAATGCTTATCTGTAAATAAATGTATGCAATGTGTACATGTTAAAAAAGAACATTCCTCTCTTTTTGAGTTCTGACTGTGAAGGCTGTCTCTAGAGGTGCGATGCCACCATGATGGCTATAAATATGACAGTATAACAGAGGAAAAAAAGATAAATGTGGTGTATGTGGTGTATTTAATAAAAAGAAAAAACATGTTTAAGACAAAGTAATATTGGTCTTTTCAGTACGTTGCATTGTGTGATGAAAGCATTCAATGGGGGAAAAGTACATTTTATTGTAAAAATAATCATTCAAGAATAATAAAAAAATAATCAAAATGAGTTTTTTGTACATATGAGATTTTTGTAAATTTTTATTTGAATCTAATGCAACACAAACTACCAAAATTCAGTTAATAAAGTACACTGTGGTCATTTATCTGGCCTCACGTTTGTTCATTTCATTTCAGACTCAAAGTCTTGATCTCATTTGTGGCAGATTCTCCAGGAGGAGCCTGTATCACAAATCAAATCACCATCATCAGTGTTACACAACTAACCTCCTAACCCAAGGGGCTGGACAGCAGAGGACCGGGCTGGTGTGTGCAGAGTTGCTCAGATTAATTGCAACTAAGATATTGCAAAAGACATTTTACAAAAAAAAAAAAAAAATATCCCCGAACACTTCCATGAGTCTAAATGTATGTCTGGCTCATCTTTTGAGCCAACCTACCTTGAGAAATGCTCACGCTGCAGGAGATGAATGCACAAAGTTATCAAAGTATTTCCAAGTGTGAAGAGCTGCAGTGAGAAGGATCATCAAGAGATTCAAAGAGAGCCACACAGTACAGAACAAGCCTGGCAGAGGCAGGGAACCAAAGAGTCACTGGAAGCCTGCGCAGAAAAGGTTGCACACAATGAAAATCTCCACCTCTGCAGAAGAGTCTCCTTCCAGCCAACCTGGAGAAAGATTATGCAGACAGGAAGCATCCTCTCAGATGAAACTAGATCTCTTTGGCCATGTTTGCAGAAAGAACATCGGGGGGGCTAATGATATAGACCGTGGTAGTTTTTGGTTTTTGTTGAAATTATTTTTTTGTTTGTAAAGTTAAAATAATGTAAGTATCTAAAACTGTTTACATTTCTTTACCAAATAGCTTGTTTTCCTGACGCTTGTGCTGAAGACGTGGACCAGACACTCAGACTTATGCTGTGGACCTGTTTGTAGGACCCTAACCTAACAGGTAAATGAAAGTAGGGAGTAAAGTAGGAGGGACATTCCTTCTGAGGTAACCAGTTCCATTATGCTCATGCCTTGCTTTAAGTTACAGATCGCCGTGCTGATGCATGCAGTGCTTTTGCCGTCTTTTACGCGTTGGGCCACTTGCTGTGGAGCAACACAACTAGTTTCATAGTAGTATTTTACTTCTTTATTGATCTTGTAATAAAAAAAAAAAAACATAAATCCATCGTCTGACTCTTTCTGTGCTATGAACTACTCTGAACTCTGACTTTAAAGAAACCATTCCTAAAATAACAAACAAAGAAACATCTCAGTAAAGACATTTATTAACAGGCTGGAGTAGCTCTCAGTATTTAAAAGTTTAACACATACTTTACATTGTCATAATTTAAAAATACATGTTAGATCTCAACACTAGTGACATCAATATGGAAAAGGCAACCAGTGTGCAGACATTAATGCTCCAGCGAGACATGATGCAGAAACAGTTTCTGCATCATGTCTCTGAGCTGGCAGTGACGCTGTGACACGCGTGTGACAAAAGATCTGCTGAATCACAATATTCACATGTTTAGATATGGAAAAATACAGCAATTACACACAAACACACAAACTGTAACTGAATCTCCAAACCACAACCAAATTTGACTTTACATTACAAATGATTAGTTAATAACACTTCAAATTACCTAAGACTCAGGGGTAAAACTGATATCACCAAACTGACATGCAGAGTGCACACTGATATGATCAATAGTTAGAACAGGCTGTTTTTAGCAATGTTGGATTTTTTACAATAACAATCAAACACAGTCATGTTCAACGTCATCATCTTTAAACACTGCACTTTGCTTTCTAATAATCAGTCATTGCTTTGGAACTTTAGCACAGTTTTTCCAGTCAAACACCTTTCCTACTCTATCTGTTGGGAAGCAGTCAGTTTCACATTCCGAGTCAGGGAGTCAGATTTCACATTTCTACTTTTGTCCAATTTTGTTTGTCCAAGTCCAGATGACATATTCGTCCCAATATTAATAAATGAAAACCAGCTAATCACCATTGATCTCCAGTTTCAGAAAAAGCTCCTTGCTCATGTGTAGGAAGACAAAAATGAGCAACATAGAAACCAACAGCGTGGCGTTTACATGTCATTTGTTAGGCCCCATAAATCCAGGCCTGGTCATCGGGCGCCCGCCCCCTCCAGGTGGATCCCCGATTTGTCATTTCCTGTGAGGTCATCCAGCACCAAGATCTATTTTCCCATTAAGGTTTTTGGGGGGAATTAAATCATTAGGGCTTTGTTTTTTTAGCTCTTCTATTTAAGATTGAATAGTAATAATAATACAAAGGAAATACTGTACCAGCCTTAGAAAGAAACTAAGAACTCTTTCCTTGCGTCCTTTCTTTGTATATCCATACTCGCCTGTAGCTAGTAGTGTTCAGCTGTACTGAAACATAAAAAACAAAACAGCTTTCCTCAAAGAACTGCATGTTACTGTGGATTCTTTCCATTTATATATGTTACAGGAAATCATTCAATGTTAGGTTCATAAACTGCAGTACCTGAGTGTTTGAGAAGGATACAGTACTTCAATGGTTGGTGGACGTGTGCATGTGGACTTGTAGTGAAACATTAATGTTCAGCTTTTTCTTGTCATCATAAAGCACCCACCCCATTCCTTTTGTATAAAAAATATTGATTGATTGGTCTAAACTAATCACTGATCAACTCAAAAGGCATCGACAACAAAACACATTTATTTATTAAAAATCATTATGAATCTCTTGTTGATGTAAATGCACTTTTAAATAAATACATTTGCCTTTATCCCACAAAATAAAACAACTACATCTAATGTCACAATATTGTGTCTAAGTTCAAATAAATATTTGCTTTTCTTTCTGTCCTTTTAGAGATATTATTATGAAACCTGACTGAATCTCATAAAGTCTAACTTTCAACAGATTCATCTTGAATATGAATATATATAAAAGGGAGTCTATGTAAACAAAAATACAGCTGTGCAATAAAAACATCGAGGAGCCTCAGATGCACATCAGCACCAAACCTGTGCAGGCTGCAGCCATCTGATGCGTGGTTTTGGTCACACACTGGACAGTTTGTCTCTGTTGTAGTGTCACTGATGTTAGTGGGCTTTGTATTTGGTGTGGAATCTCTCCAACAAGGCTCTCAGGATGCTCCCTGGGATTTGCTGATGTGTGTCTATCAGAGACTGGACTGCTTGCTGCACCTTCAGAGTAAAGAAAACAAATAGAGATATTTTTTTTGCATTGTTCAAAAATTAACGTTTGGTGGAAAAGCAAAACATCCTCCACTAGAATAGAATAGAATAGAATTCAACTTTATTGTCATTGCACATGCACAGGTACAGGGCAACGAAATGCAGTTTGCATCCATCCAGAAGTGCTTTAGCCGTGATATAGATATATTACAATATATATTAGCAATAATATAGATATGTAAGTATATTACAGAAATGGGTCTATTATGGTATGTTATAATGTACACGGTATGAAGTATGTTACGAATATGCTATAACTATAAGTATGTACAGGCTGTAGTGAGTACAAGCTATGTACAGGCTATGAACAGGATATAAATATGAAAAACTATACAGAATATGAGATATACAGTTATACAGAAATGTGAACTATGCAAGTTATAAACAGTTGTAGGATTAAAAATTATTGTATGTACAGAATGATTATTTACACAGAACTATACAGTAGTGCAGTTAAGATAAGTGAGATATGTGGATAATTTCTACAGAGGCTATATAAAGTGCTAGTTGTTGTGAGTGGTGGTTCAGTCCATGTTATTATTGTGTGTTTGAGGGTACAGTTGTCCATTGTGTGTGTGTGTGTGTGTAGGTGGTTGTGGGTGTGTGTATGTTCAGTCCATGAGTTTAACGTGGGTCAGATGTCAGGAGGCAGAGTTCAGGAGTCTGACAGCTGTGGGGAAGAAGCTGTTCCGGTACCTGGTGGTCTTAGTCCGGAGGCTCCTGTAGCGCCTCCCAGAGGGCAGGAGGGTGAAGAGTCTATGTGATGGGTGACTGGGGTCTCTGATGATTTTCCCAGCCCTTTTCAGACACCGCTTCCTGTAGATGTCCTTTATGGCAGGAAGTGGTGCTCCGGCGATGCGCTGGGCAGTTTTCACGACCCTCTGCAACGCCTTCCGGTCCGAGGCAGAGCAGTTCCCGTACCAGACTGTTATACAGTTGGTCAGGATGCTCTCGATGGTGCAGCGATAGAAGTTCACCAGGATGTCTGAGGACAGGTGGTTCTTCCTCAGAGTCCTCAAGAAGAAGAGGCGCTGGTGAGCCTTCTTGACCAGCTTGGAGCAGTTGGTCGTCCAGATGAGATCCTCGGAGATGTGGACTCCCAGGAACTTGAAGCTGCTCACACGCTCCACAGCCGTCCCCTTAATGTGGATGGGTGGATGTGGGTCAGCATTCCTCCTGTAGTCCACGATGAGCTCCTTGGTCTTCTCGGTGTTAAGCAGCAGGTTGTTTGTGTCGCACCACTCAGCCAGATGATCCACCTCCTCCCTGTAGGCGGCCTCATCGTTGTCACTGATGAGGCCAATCACCGTGGTGTCATCTGCAAACTGAATGATGGTGTTGGAACCATCAGCAGGTCTGCAGTCGTGGGTGAAGAGGGAGTAGAGGAAAGGGCTCATCACACAGCCTTGTGGTACACCGGTGTTCATTGTGATTGTAGATGAGCAGCGGTTATCCAGCCGGACATGCTGGGGGCGGTTGGTCAGGAAGTCCAGTAACCATTTGCAGATGAGGGAACTGATGCCCAGGTCTGTCAGTTTCCTGATGAGTTGTGAGGGGTGGATTGTATTGAATGCTGAACTGAAGTCTATAAACAGCATTCTGGCGTAGGTGTTGTTGTTGTCCAGGTGTGAGAGGACAGAGTGCAGTGCGATGGAGACTGCATCCTCTGTGCTCCTGTTCTGGCGGTATGCGAATTGGTGGGGGTCCAGGGTGGGGGGGAGACAGGATTTGACTAAACTAGTTTAGTTTAGTTTAATCAGTTATTAAGTTATAATTAGAGATGGCACGATACCACTTTTTTATGTCCGATACCGATATCATAAATTTGGATATCTGCCGATACCGATATGAATCCGATATAGTGTGTTTTTTAATCAATAAAACTGTTTTTTTAATATCTTGCTGCATTTTGTATAAGTTCATACTCAAGTTTAAATAAACAACAACACTAAAGCTATTCTGTTATACCTGTATGTAAAAAATACACTGCACCCAAAATATTTCATAGTTCAGCAACACTGATCAATCTAATAAACTTAAACCTGCTCCATCCTCCCTATTCTGGTATTTTAAAGAGTACTTAGCAGAAATATTAAGCAACCTAACTAATAGGGTTGCAAACTCCCAGCAAAATAAAAAAAAAATAGGGAACCACCCCCCCACCCTCCACCTCATGATGCTTAATCGACTAATCAACTTTAATTTGATGCAGGGTGAAAAAAATGCACAGAAATAAATTATTTTTCAAGAATAATTAAATAGATTCAACATCTTTCTTCTACAGAATTGCAGACTGCACAGATGGTATCTTCCCAAAGGAAAAAGTACTATAGCTTACTAGGGTATATTAGACTTAACAGTTACTATATACAGTAATGGACTTCTATACATTTTACATCAGATTAAAACTTTGGGTGTAAGATTCAGATAATTATTTATTAAAAGCTAGACATTTTAAATGAGAATAAGAAAGAAAAGTATGTCTTTGTGCCCCCTTTTCCCTGTTCATGCCCTATCGGCCCCCCTGGCTAAACTTTGCTAGATCCGCCCCTGCACAGTTACCAGCCGTCAGCTACGTAGAAAAGGATCCTGGTGTAGAAAGTAATATTAAATACATTCTAACAACAGCTTATCAAGCTTAAACGTGCTGCTGTTGTTCAGCCGCTGGTTTCCTCTTTCTGGTGCAAAGTGGGCCAAAAACAAAGAAGAGAGACGGACTCGCCACAGAAAAGCCGATCAGCTGATCATTGATCAGTTTCATGATTGAAGTAGCAGCAGCAGAGGGAGAGAGAGAGAGGCAGTCGCTCCATATATCGGTTGTTAAGCTTAACGTGGGAACGCTTTACAAACATTCAGAGATGAACTTACACACTTGCTTTACTTCTCTCTGGGATAACTTCCTCAGAGATGAAATGCTGGTTTGGTAGCGAGGCTACAAATACACACAGCCGCTCTATCACGTGAGCACACTGCTCCGACGTGCTACGGTTATGAGCCGAGTTACGCCGTGTGGCAAGTTGTGTGAGGTGCTTTTTTGATATTTAATGGATCGGATTACATTTTTTATTTTTCGCCGATATCCGATCCAGTAATTTAGGTCAGTATCGGACCGATACCGATACGTAATATCGGATCGGTCCATCTCTAGTTATAACCAACGAGTTTTTTACACTCATTGGGTATGACCTACACTCCCTGAAGAGTTAGCATGTATGAAATCCTGTAAGAGCTCAGTTCACATCAAAAATCTGCTCTGTGGCCATGTCACCCTGACCATAGATGGTTCGAGTATTTCTGAAATTGCTGAACTTTTATATTTTTTGGTGGGTTTTTTTTTTTTTTTTTCAGAATGTGACCATAAAAAAAACACATGAAAAAGTATGCAGCACTTCTGTTGATTGAAACCCTGTGCTGATGAGAGGTCAGAGGAGAATGAACTGTGCTTAGCCAAGACGGACAACACATCTAAATCTGAGGCCAAAATGTACCTCGCTTTGGAGGTGCTCTGTCTAACATGGAAACTGGGCGTAGGTCCTAGGACAGACCCAGAATCTACTGGAGAGATTATGTCTGTCTTGGGAACGCCTGGGAAGGAACTAGAAAATACTCTGCTTAGCCACCTTCGGATGATAATGGATGGAGATGCATGGATGGATGGACAGAAGAAGACAACATCAAGCTCCACTAACATCAGTGAAAAACAGAAATGTAACACTGCAGCAAACACAGGACCACTGAAATATGGATGCCTGAAAAGTTGAAAATCACTGGCTAGTGATAAACTGCATTTCTGCAGATGCTACCACAACACCAGCATGTTAAATATCCTACCAGGGGGAAAGGACACTGGACTATGTCAACAGTGACATTAAGCAGGCCTACAAAGCGACACCCCTGCCTCATCTAGGACAATCTGACCGGCTCTCTCTGCTCCTCATCCCAGCAAGTACTTAACCAAGCACCCAGAGTAGATCACACAGGGAGAAATGGAAGGTTCAAATCCAGAACCTTGATGTGCAAACCAAAGCACTGCCATGCTGTTACTATTTGAAAGTAGAGATTAGAATGAAAGGAAGCAAAAGCTTACTCACTTTCTGTGCTAGTTCAGCAGCATTTATGTTGGGGTCATAAGGGATGGGATCCCCAAGGAAGGTTCGAAACTTCACAGGAAATCCACCATAAACAGGAGCTATAGGGAGACGAAATCTCTCATAGACCCAGCGGAAAAATCCTGGACAGACACATCCAGAGAAAGAGCATGTTAGATATGAGCTCAGACAGCAGTGCGTGGAGAGGACCACTGATGTGGCTCGGTGTTATAGAAATAAAATGTATGAAAATACAGTATTATACAGCACAGTATCATTATTGTGATCAAGCCCCGGTGAGCTCCACAGTGTTGTACTAGGTTTAATGAAGAGTATAACTCGGGTCAGACGCTTCATTACAACAAACTTCATCTTATTTTGATTCAATTTCCCGTACCCGAATACTACAACAGAACACAGCAGCAATACAAAAACTACGATAAATGACGGCCTTTTAGTCTTTTTCAATGATAGGTTGCAAATATGTGCTGTGCTCCCTTGAACATGTGTCCCTAACCCTGGGAACAGACTGGCTCACATCCCAGGTCTAATCTGGCTGCCACAGCAAATCACATCCACCCACAGCACTCAGGGCACATCTGATGATACAGCGCTTTAGTCTGTACACTTTAACTATTTTATCTCATTGTCATCCAATTCATAATTACCAATTAACCAAACCTAACCACAGTCTTTGGACTGTGGGAGGAAACTAGAGGAAACCCAGTCAGGAGCAGGAAGACCAGATGCTACGTCTGAAACACCAGCAGTGTTTTCCTGCAGTAATATTGTAAGTGTCATGGCTAAATCTGAAATTTCTTCAAAACTTACTGAGTGTTCCCAGAGATCTGAAGCCTTCCCGCACATTCTGTGTAAACATTGGAATTACTGGCTGAAAAACAGAGAGCGCAACACAAAGAGATGATTAGAGAGAAGGTTATTCTATCACAGAATTATTATAATTAAATGTTATAGATTTTAAATATATGTATGATGAACGGTTCACAGATATGCGTGCATGTAATTGCAAACAACAGTGTCCATCTACATGTGATGGCTGCTACACATAATATATATAATTTGTTTCAACAAGTTTCATTATAAACTTGTCTGGAGGGGGACAGACATACATACATAAATCATTGTAAGAAGATCTTTATTTAGCCTGGGAAGACTTTATAAGCTGGAGCATCTTCTTATTCATCACTGATTGAAGAAAATAAGAACAAGCCTTGGTTTCTCCCTCACTGTAGCCAGGCTGACAGAAAGTCTGAGCTTAAAGCATTACTCTAATGTTAATGAGCAATGACTTCATGAACATCTTCACAAATTAAATTTAACCATTAGAGAAAAACTTACTCACAACCATCTCACAGATGTAACATTAAATACAGCAACTTTCAATACCACTGATATTTATTTATTCTGATCAAGCTAACTTTAATATTATAATATAATATAATATAATATAATATAATATAATATATATTATATTATATTATATGTGTATATATGGTATATTTATGCTTATATCCTTACTCTCATTGCCCTTATTGTATCTGTAACATGCAACATCTGTCGGTGCTGTGCTACTGGAAACTGAATTTCCCGGAGGAACCCACCCGAGGGATTAATAAAGTTTCATCTAATCTCTAATCTAACTTCTATAATGACTTCCTTCGAGTCATCAACGTGTCTTTTAGACCCTTCCTACAAGTCTGCTCAAAGACGTCCTGAGCAGTCCTTATTTGAAGCGTTTCAGTCAGGT
Organism: Oreochromis niloticus; assembly: GCF_001858045.2. Classification (NCBI taxonomy): domain Eukaryota; kingdom Metazoa; phylum Chordata; class Actinopteri; order Cichliformes; family Cichlidae; genus Oreochromis; species Oreochromis niloticus. The sequence goes on along the minus strand of NC_031982.2, from coordinate 1,822,892 downwards.
TTCAGAGCTCATCACAGCACAGAAACAGCTTTAGTGAAGGTTACAAATGATCTTCTTATGGCCTCTGACAGTGGACTCATCTCTGTGCTTGTCCTGCTAGACCTCAGTGCTGCGTTCGATACTGTTGACCATAATATCCTATTAGAGCGATTAGAACATGCTGTAGGTATTACAGGTACTGCACTGCAGTGGTTTGTATCATATCTATCTAATAGACAGCACAGACAGGGTTCTGTGCAATGATCAATTCAGCCCGAGCACTGACAGGGACTCAATAAAGAAAGCATATTTTGTCCATACTGGGTTCTCTTTATTGGCTCACTGTTAAATCCAGAATCGAATTTAAAATCCCTCTCCAGACAAGGTCTTAAATTATCAGGCCCCATCTCATCTTAAAGACCTTGTAGTACTGTATCACCCCATTAGAGCACTTCACTCTCAGACTGTTGGTTTACATGTGGTTCCTAAAGTATTTAAAAGCAGCGTGGGACGCAGAGCCTTCAGCTTTGTTTGTTTGTTTTGTTTCTCTGTGATTTATTCTAGCTATGGTCAGTGATAAAGTATTAATCAAATAGGGCAGGAACTGTATTGCTGTGGCCTGTTGATGGTTCAAAAACATTTCAAACACTACCCGCTCTGTACTGAAATGTGACTACATTAAACTGAAACAACGCACCACTTGAGAATCAATGGCGACCTGGGCAAAGCCTTTCCGTTCGCCCCAGAGGAGAGGGTAGGTCTCATCACTAAACAGAGCTTCCCGTACTCCTCCCGGAGAAATCGCCAACAGGTGACCGTTCTTAAGAGCCCGAACACACTCCTCCTGAGGACCATGGATCACACTGAACACCTCCAACAGCAATTTGAAACCTAAAGTAATGAGACAGGACGACAGAGTAATGAACAGACGGTCACAGGTAATCACCAATACTTTACTATACTATGCCCATATTTCAAAGTATTCCCAGTGCATCCATTGAGTGTGAATGTTAGATAAAAATACAAATGTCACAGTATTTTTGTAGCTAGCATGACCCAGAGTACTGAAAGTCTGCGGTATAAAAGGCGAACAGCAATGAGGTTAGCAGTCCCTATCTGTGGAGCTCCTTTGTTGTGCATCAGCCAATCACAAAGGACCGCCCAGTCCAGCGATGCAAACATCACATTTTTCACCTGTGGTTTATCTGTGGGCCAACACAGCTTCAATGCATGCGATGTAATGGCGACTGATTAATAATCATTTGCTCGGTGTTGACTTCTTTAGTACAGGTTGTTATTTACGTAACACCAGTATCTTCTCCAGCTTCGGACCTCAGTTGGAAATTTTGATCAAGAACACATATTTTATCTCAAGTGACTCCACAATTTCTTCCTCTTCTCGATCTGCAAAGATTCTGGTGATAGCTAACATAATTTCTTTCTTTGTATGTTCAATGAAAATTTTCTATTAAGAAAATTATATAATTTTGGTTTTTGTTTGTTTTTTTCAGCTAAAAAGTAAAACAAAAACTGAGTGAGTACCCTACAAGTGGTTTCATGGTTTAAGAGCATTTGGGGAATAATGACCACACAGTGATTCTGGTAAAGTGTTTAGTGTGTGCTCCGTGTTAATGTTTGCACATGGGTCAAACAGTCCTGCGTACAGTACCTGGGATCTTAAAGAGGAAATGGTCGGCTACAGAGTGGCAGGTCCGTCCCTTCTGAATGATAACGTGAGCGAGGAAGTAGTAGTAGTCGACTGGAATGGCTCCGTGATAGTACACGATCAGAGCTGGTCCTTCATCAGGAATCTTTTCCATACCATGAATCTCATACCCTAGTACACAGGCCAGATAACATTAGGGATAAATAAATTATGCATAGATGGTGCTGCATTAAAGATTTGGTAAGTACTTTATTGTCATCTTCAGAGTTTGGAAAAAAAAGACTTTTTGGTTGGTGGAGAGGTTTCACCACTGCAAGGTTCTGATTCTTCAGTTCTAAAACAACTGATGGAGAGTCTCAGGTATTAACTGTGGACCTGAGGGTTGGTGGCCCACTATTAATCACACGAGTCATTGCGTGAGCCAAGGTATCGACCAAGGTGTGGTCTATTATGCCCCACCCTGCTATCATGTGAGTTATTGAGGTCATATGAGCCAAGGTCTGGACAGGACTCATCCAGAAAGGGATCTCAAGACTACATCGTCTGCAAAGCCACCATGTGGCCTCAACAATGGTTGTTCACAGCGTCTCACAGCGATGGTGAGTCAACTGGTGCATCTATATTCTAAAGTTCAAACACTGGTAATCTGAACAGACTGTATGTGTACAGCTAAGCCTTGTCCTATTAGGCTGGCTTAACATTTGCAGAGTGGTTGTTTGCTCTCGCTTCTACACACTCCTCACTGGACTGCAGAGCATACACCACACTGTTTAACTTGTGTTTGGGTGTTTTGTTCTTGGGATTCACGAGGACAGAAAGTTAAACCTGCAGTTTGGTGTCAAGTCCACGAGAGGCTACACGAAGCTCTCCATCAGCTGTTAGAATTGAACTAGCCTGTTGGACGAGGGGTGACATTCCTTCACAAACCAAAAAGAAGCCTGGCTGCCTTCTTTTCAAGCACTCAGGACTACCATGATTTAGATGACTAAGAACTTATACACACATGTATATTGCTGGCTTTAACCAAAGGGAGGCTATTACTTCTAGCAGTGGTAGTAGAGCATTGTGTCAACATAAATGAAGGACCATGGTGTCCTACCATGCCAGATGGCTCCATGTCCGTCCCACAGAGTAGCTAAGGTCTTCCTGGCTCCATCCCACAGGTTGTTACAGTAAGCTTCTTTCAGCTGATTCTTCCTCTGGTAGAAGAAATCCGTAAGCAGAACTTTAACACCTGGTCACGCTTTCAGGAGATCATCAATATTCACTTTTTATAACATAAGTGAACATGATCTACAATGTAATGAAATTATCTACAAATATAGACACTAATTTATACAATTATACAAATGTTTGACATTTACGAATCAGTAAATAGGTTGCCTAAAATGCCCTCATCTGCAAAAGACATTTGCTTGACAAAAACACTCCAGCATGTCCTAAATAATACTACGCTATGAAATACTAGAGCACATGAAATCAGCTGACCTGCTCATCAACAAAAAGCGTCATAAACTCTTTACCACTAATGCAATGTTTGTTCCCAACGATTGAAATTAATGTTATAAAAAAAATGAGACATCGTGAAAATACAGTGAAAATCATTTGAGCTTCACCTACTTCCAACATGCATGGATAAGATCTGAAGACGTTAAAGCAACACTTGTAAGTAGTGTAAAGAACAACTATTACTTTAATGACATATTTTGTTTCGCGGCCGTTATCTTGACCTTGACGAAGGCCACAAGCTGAAACTTTGCAGCATTTTGGAACGCAGGCTTGTTGGAACTTATATCTCAAAAATGAGAAAACACGAAATGAAATCAGCCACAGAGCAAAGGTGACATCAGTGCTGAGCTAGAACGCAATGATGTGAAAGAGCAACAGATCATCATTACTTTAAGAGCTGAAGGTCAGTCAGTCCAAAATATTGCTAAAACTTTGAATGTGTCCCCAAGCGCAGTCGCAAGAACCATTAAGCACTACGAGGAAACTGTCTCACATGAGGACGCCCCAGGAAAGGAAGACCAGGAGTCCCCTCTGCTGCTGAGGATACATTCATCCGAGTCACCAGCCTCAGAAATCACAAGTTAGCAGCAGCTCAGCTCAGAGCCCAGATAGATGCGCCACAGAGCTCCAGTAGCAGACACATCTCTACATGTTCAGAGGAGACTGTGTGAATCAGCCCTTTATGGTCAAATAGCTGCTGAGAAACCGCGACTAAGGAAAAGCAACAAGCAGAAGAGATTTGTTTGGGCCAAGAAACACAAGGAGTGGACATGGGGGGGGGGCTTTACTGGTGACACTGTTGGGGATTTATTCAAAACTGAAGGCACACTGACCCAGCATGGCTACCACAGCATCCTGCAGCAACATGCCATCCCATCATGTATTGTTCAACAGCACAATGACCCCAAACACACCTCCAGGCTGTGTCAGGGCTGTTTGACCAAGAAGGAGAGTGATGGAGTGCTGACCTGATGGCCTGGCCTCCACAGTCACCTGACCTAAACCCAATGGAGATGGTTTGGGATGAGATGGAGCGCAGAGTGAAGGCAAAAGGACCAACAAGTGCTTTCAACCATTTCAGGTGACGACCTCATGAAGCTCATGGAGAGAATGCCAAGAGTGTGCAAAGCAGTAATTAAAGCAAAGGGTGGATATTAGGAAGGATCTAAAATGTAAAACATGTTTTGAGTTTTTTCACACTTTTGTTTACTACATAATTTCATGTGTTCATTCATAGTTTTGATGCTTCAGTGAGAATCTACAATGTAAATAGTCAAGAAAAATAAAGGAAAACCATTAAATGAGAAGCTGTGTTCAAACGTTTGACTGGCAGTGTAGAGTATCCAATCACTAAAACAATAAAATCTAAAGTGTAAGACGGGGCAGTGAGAGGAATTATCAGGAGAGTTGTTGCATTTAATTATTAGTTTATTATTCATCTCTGACCGGTTGCAGCAAACAGCCTCCCTTCCTGACTGGAGGTTTCTTCCTGTTCAAAGGGACTTTTTCCTTCCCACTTTTGCCAAAGTGCTTGCTCATAGGGGGTCATATGATTGGTGGGGTTTTCTATGTTTTCTTTTTATTATTCTAGGGTTTTTTACCTTACGATATAAAGCGCACTGAGGCAACTGTTGTTATGATTTGGCGCTATATGAATAAAACTGAATTTAATTGAATTGGTCCATGAGCCAAGGAGCTCTTGTGGAGAGCTACAGAAAAACCTGGAATCAGCAGGTACTATTGTTTCAAAGAAAACAATGATTAATGCACTCAACCACCATGGCCTGTATGTATGCTCACCACGCCCCACTGATAAAGAAAAAGCATGCTGAAGTACATTTAAAATTTGCTGAACAACACTCAGACAAGCCTGGGAAATAGTGGGAAATGTATGCAAATAGTTACTCCATACAGGACGTGGCCTGAAGTTGTCATTATCAACTTTTATACAAAGTATTAAATACATTTCCCTGTGTCATTTTTTATTATTACACATTACTTATTTTATAGACATCAAATGTTCGATTTATTTGCATGTGTGGATTGGATGGGTAGCTACTGATAACCAATTCAAGACTTCCAGTTGGGGAGAATTTGATGCCAATTTGATGTCCATTAATTACAGGCGACCTATTTCTTAAATAAATTTCTCAAATTTTTTCATTAAGTTCTTTTCTTTTCCCTATTTTGTCACCACTAATGCTTCTGGTGCAAATATCTCATAAATAGGAGGCATGCAGGTTCACTGAGTTAAACATCATGCCTATGTCACATGACACACAGTATCCACAGTACCTATACGTAATAAAGAAAGTGTCTTTGTGGTTCAGATGTTGCTCAGAAGAAGCTGATTTAAAAGTGTATTAGTCCACGGGCGTGAAAGGAACTGTTACGATTGGTCAGAATTCGCCCATAAAAACGTAACAAAGGTTTTTAGTTAACAGTCTTTTCATTTAAATAAAAATTTTTAAATAAATATAAAAAAAATAATGGCATGCCAGCTTCTAGATTTTTTATAGGACAAATCTTACGAGATCAACTCGTAACAGCTTAAAAGTCAACAAAAAACTTCCAAACTTTGAGAAGACCAGTGTGGTTGTTACAATAAACACAGCACTCTTTTCTCAGGATGCTTTACTTTTTAAATTCATTTCTGGTGAGCAGCTGAAACAACTTCATGAGTGTTATAAGAACTTTGCTGAAGCACATTGGTCTTTACAATCACAGCTTGCTGTCTTTAACAGTGTCAGTATTTTTCTTTTTATGTTTGTGGGGCAATTTCTCCAAAACTTCTGTTGATCACAATTATTGACAGTCTGGTATAATAAGTGGGTTTGAAATTGTGCAGGGCTTGTCTGCATCAGTTCACTGAATAGCGCTATCGAGATGTGAGGATAGCCAAATTGGCCAGCAGGTGTCACTGTGGAGAGAGGTTTCAGATTGTTTCAAAACTTCGATACAATTTTGGCACAAATGCTTTGAATGTTTCACAAAGCCATGTTTTCCCAACATTCCCCCTCCCCAGTCGGACTGGGAGTGACATGTTTGGCCACATGGTCTCCTGTTCTGGATGTCTCAGTGGCGATCAAAAATGATGTGCGTTTTACAGATAATTGGGGGAAAAAACAGTAAGTAGAGTTGCAGTTTAACACGTCTCTCTGCAACAAAAAAATCGAAGAGACAGTAATAGCACAAATATAACAGCCTGGGGCACCGGTTTAGCTCAGCGGGCGAGCAGGCGAGCATATGCCGTATGGCCCGAGAGCAGCAGCGGCCCTTTGCTGCATGTCTTCCCCCCTCTCTCTCCGTCTCCCCTCTTCCTGTCCATCTACACCAGGGGTCAGCAAAGAGAAGACGGAGAAAATTAAATTTTATTTATGTAATGAACACATTGTCACCCCTTAAAAAATAATAACTAAAAATAAAGTCAACCAGTTGAAGGTGTCTTTTAAATGAATTAAAAAGCTGAACTTAAATTATCCATGTAGCAAAAGAAAAACAGTGAGCCGTCATCCTTATATCGCCTTCTGGGCTTCCCGGAGCGGAGCCTTGACCAGAATTTAAAAAATAATTGGAAAAAAGCACTATGCTCCTAAAAAATTAAAAATAAATATTTTCAACATATCTGCATAATATTTATTTTACCGGGTTAATGTGCTTCGCGGGGCGTGGCCCGCAGTGACGCTGCAGGAGAGGCAGACGTACCTGAGTGGCATCCGCAATCACGCCTCACCTGCTTGCTCTCTCTGCTCTTGTTTGTATGTGTCGGGCTGTGCGCTGGAAAGCTACAGCCGGCTGTGTGTGTGAAAAGTGGTCAATAAAGAGATGCTGAAGAGCATGTTCATGTAAACATCGTCGGTGCCGTGATGTGTTTACAATCGGACTTCTGCTCCTGAACCTCTGCGCACAGCGTCTGCTGTACGAAGTCACTTTCATCTTTACGCAGGACTGTAAGCTGTCGTCTGTGAGGCGTGTGCGGTGTTTGTTTTTAACATAGTTCATGGTGGAGAACAGATGCTCACATACATATGTGGATCCGAAGATCGACACGCCACAAATTAGACATACTGGTAGGCCACTCTCGTCAGAAGTAAATACAAATGACTCTGCCCAGGCATCGTTAAATGTTGTATTTTCTTCAGATATTTTTCTTTTCTTACAGTTCTCCATACTAGGCCTACCTGGGGCTGAAAGTCTCGGTAAACGCACGTCGTTTCGGCGGGTATACCGGCTTCAAAGAGTGTGACGCTTATTTTGAACAACGAAAATAATAAAATATAACTTTATTTTTATTATTCAAGATCGCAATAATCTTCCAATTTAGAACTACAAGTTTTAAAAAAGAACTAACACAAATAAAAAACACTTCAGTTAAATACTTATAATTTATTTTTCCGAGCCGCAATATAAGGACTAAAGAGCCGCAGGTTGCCGACCCCTGATCTACACTGTCTCTATCCTATAAAGGCTAAAAAAAAAAAGGTGTGATGTCAACAAGCATAGTCAAAAATGTCTGATGTAAGTAGGTTAAAGTAAACGACTCATTGCCAACTTCCTGACATTACATGGAGTATAGAGAGACCATTATTTATCTAAAGTAGTGTTGAAGACTTTCCCGATTGAATTAGAGAAAATCCAAAATAACTTCTAATTTGTGCACCCAATTTTTACTTTTTAAAGTAATGAAAGATGTATGCTGTACAATCTTTCCAAACCTGGAAAAAGAACAGTTCAAAGAAATCATTACTTTGAAGAAAAGTGTTGTGTGTTATATGTGCAGTAATGACTTTTTTGGAGTAATGATCCCAACACTGATCACAACAAACTGGGGAAACACCTCCAGTGTGCACAGACATTTGACCATGCATGAATTTAATGTCTGTGACATACTGCTTAGAGATGGTCTCAATGAGAATTGATTATGCAACTGGATTTACTAAATTTTTATCAATTCCCATCCCTACTTAGGCCTCATATATAAAACTATAAAATACCACTCAATACTTTGAATCAACTGGTTTATTTTTTTATGAAATAACAAGTGAGCAGGCCTCACCTGTCCATGAAACTGCTTGCCAGTCAACTGTCCCTCTAAAAATAGGGAACTATGTAAAAAAAAAAAAAAAATAGCTGTGAACTCCTTTACTTAAATCTGAAAGTCTGCACTTCAGTCAGACAGTCCTATAAATACTGTGCAGATGTCGAGAGGCAAAGCTACTAAAATTGTGTTTTTGTCCCAAACATTATAGAGGGAACTGTAGATGATAACTAAACAGTGAAGGTCTTTGATTTGTGTTACTCTATTTATGTGACTGAGACTGTAGGGACTGTTTACGTACCTTGTAGACATGAAGGAAGAGTATAGAGAGGTAAAGGAAGATAACGATGAGGAAAGGCACAATGAAGACGATGGCTAGGGGTGTGAAGACCCACAACAGGTATTCCAAGACACTCAGATAGTCCTCTTGATCAAGACCTGCCCATTCCTCCCATGCATGAAACAAACACACCTGTTGACCAGGACCAGAATGTCAATACTAACATCCATCACTTTGGTCCAGATGAAAACATCTCAATAATTACTGGATAGGTAACTTTAAAATACGCAACACATTCTTGTTTGTATTAGCATTACTTTTAAAAACTGGTTAACAGTGTTATGTAACATTACAGTTGGACATAAAATACCACTGAGGGAGAATCTAGAGTTTCTAGGCGATTGACACCATAGAAGCTCTTTTCACAACTTAACATGTGACATAGTGATAGTATAACACTCTTTGTAATACCAGGTGAGATCGTAATAACAACTACATTTCGGGACAAATTATCTACATTTAAATTTAGAATGGCGTGGGGCCCACGATCTGAACGCCTCCTCTGTGGAGGAGAGGGCCTCAAAGAGGGCTGGAGAGACATCCCATTATTCAAACTGTGGGACTTATTATCCACTTGTTGCCAACATATTGTGGAAAATCCATCCATGCATCTTTTTCTGCTTCTCCTTGTGGGGGGCTGGAGCCTATCCCAGCTGTCTAAGGGCAAGAGGCAGGCTACACCCTGGACAGGTCGCCAGTCTGTCGCAGGGCTAACACTATGGGCAATGACTCACCAATTCACCAAGCACTTTGGACTGTGGGAGGAAGTAGGAGTACTGGGAGAGAACATGCAAACAGAAAGATCCGGCCTGATTGTGGAATTGAACTCAGGACCTTCTTGCTGTGAGGCAACAGTGCTAACCCTCTATTATGGAAAATTTGTTGTATTGTGTGCGTCTTAAAATAAAATAATGCATGAACACCAAAGCTGATGTTAAATAAATAACACATTTGTTTCTAGGTAAGCTCGATTTCATTATCAAGTCCTAGGTGCCTGTAATGCATGGACAGGATGCATACCAAGAGAGAGAGAGTGTCCTCCGCGCCCGTCAGACATGACTGGTTGCCAGTGCCTGACATAGTGCTCTGCTCTCAGCCACGAGAACTCCAGCTCAACCGAGTGACGCTCAGATCAGGTCTCAGGTAGACTGCATAGAGAACACCGGCTGCTACATAAGAAGGAGGTATAGGAGGACACCGCTAACTCAGTTCTGTGACTACATTTACAAATACACAGTCGCAGTGGATTACGCAGATCAGAAAAGATGTAAATAGCACGTATTATACCAACTACAATTTCTAATAAACACCAGCAGCTTTTTAACATCAAATCAAATGACAGCAACTTTACATAGCATTAGTATCTAGAACACCACCACCTTTTTACTGGGAATAGGAAGAGGCTACATTTGATCAGCAAAATGACAACAGCGAACTCGGGCTACGGTATAATAACTGACTGAGAGCTAAGTCTCATTGAAGGAGCCGGAAAATCTGACATTTCTCAATAAGCCAACTCCACGGTTACAAACATAAAAACGGTACCTACCGACTGCTTACTCGGTAAAGCGTGCCATTAGAATGTAGCACGATATTCAGTATTACACTAGCAAAACCTATACTTCTTAGAGCTATCAACTATCCTGTTCATCAACCCGGAACGTCGTTGGGGGAACACAGAGTCACAGATTTCTATCCTAAAACTGTGCTGTACCGATGAAAGAGTTCTTACTGGCTTACAATAAAGAGTTTCCGGGTCGACTCGTTCGCTTCAAAATAAAAACAAAACTGAATTGCACCAGCTTTCAAACAGTAACTATATACAGTCATAGAGAATTAGAAAATATCCCTCAAAAGTAAAAGTGGAAAATGTCAAAAGGTGCCATTAAATTAAAAAAGTGTAATAAATTCAGTAAAAATAGTTACATTAATGTGCCGAAGAAAAACTACTTTGCAACTTTTATTTTGAAAAATAGCGGAAAATCCGCTGTTAGCTTCTAGTGCGGAAATAATCAATAATAAAGGAAAGAGTCCCATGCTGCTTAAAGACGCGAGCAGCTCGTCGGTAAATGAAAGTGTGTTTCTTGTTGTAGCGAGCTAACCGCCATGATGCTGGAAATGAGAAGAGTAGCCCTGGTGGCGGAAATCATCTTCAGCAAGAAGGAGTCACTGCAGGAGGAAGAAACGATTCATTGTCGTTGCTCCAGAGCCTTCGTACAGTGAGCCTCCACCACCTTTCCTCTGTCCGCTAGAGCTATTCTCATACACGTAATTCATTTACCGCATGTCGAACAACAGTCTGATCTAAACCGGTGTTTGACATCTCAGCCAGGCTGCCATGGCAACCAGCCAGTGTGGATTATTAAAAGACAGCAAGAAATGAAAACCAGTCAAATCTTTGAAATTTCGTGTATTAAATGTCGTTTTAATGAATAGCCGATTTACTGTTGTATAACTGACTTGATTGAAGACTACCACAAAGCAGTGTTTTTAAAAGTTATATCAATCACAGTTGAATAAATCGCAGTTATTACAAGGCTGCTACTGTTACTAGTACAATGGTGTGCTAAACTCCACAAGAAAATGTTAGCAACTGTGTGCTAAGTCTGAATTGGAAAGATGAGCAGTGTGTGGTATGAGCTGCCACACCAGGAGAGGTGTTGTCTTGCACACAGAGCGGTGGAAACTTATCATACACTATATTGCCAAACGTATTCACTCGTCCGCCTTCACACACATATGCACTTGAGTGACATCCCATGATATTGTCCCACCCTTTGCAGCTATAACAGCTTCAACTCCTCTGGGAAGGCTTTCTAGGAGTATGTTCATGGAATTTTTTACTTTTCTTCTAGAAATGTACTTGTGAGGTCAGACAAGGATGTTGGATGAGAAGACCTGGCTCACAGTCTCTGCTCAAATTAATTAATTTTGTAAAAATTCCCTTTAGGCTGTGAGAGGTGTTTGTGTTAAAGCTTTAAATATTGGTGGTTATCAAATACTGGAGCTTATGAAAGGCAGGAGATTTTTACTTTTCCACAGAGTGCTTGTTCTAAGTCTAGTAATAGCAGCATGCTTTACATCACTGCACTCACTATGTGTTAATAGACCTCTCTGCATCGAATCATATCTGTTATTAATCTCTGTCTCTCTTCCACAGCATGTCTTTATCCTGTTTTCCTTCTTCACCCCAACCGGTCGCAGCAGATGGCCGCCCCTCCCTGAGCCTGGTTCTGCCGGAGGTTTCTTCCTGTTAAAAGGGAGTTTTTCCTTCCCACTGTCGCCAAAGTGCTTGCTCATAGGGGGTCATATGATTGTTGGGGTTTTCTCCGTATTTATTATTGTGCGATCTATTGTACAATATAAAGCGACTTTTGTTGTGATTTGGTGCTATATAAATAAAATTGAATTGAATTGAATTGAATTGAATTGAATTAGATGCTTTGCGTGGCGCTTGGTCATGCAAGGTTTGGATTCAGCTGCTCAGCTATGGAAACCCGTTCAATGCAGCTGCCTAACTGTTCTTCAGCTAATCTGAAGCCCATGTGAAGTTTGGAGTTCTGTAGCAATTGCAAAAGGTTGGTGACCTGTGCACTACGTGCTAGCACTTTGTGGCTGAGATGGTGTCATTCCCACTCACTTCCACTTTGTTGTAACACCACTAACAGTTGACTGTGAAATATTTAGTTGCGAGGAAATTTCAAGATTGCACAGGTGGCATCGTATCACAGTACCACGCTGGAATTCGCCGAGCTTCTAAGAGCAACCCAGTCTTTCACAAATGTTTGTAGAATCAGTCTGCATGCCCAGGTGCTGATTTATACACCCGGATGTGATTGGACCACCTGAATTTAACGATTTAATGAATACTTCTGGCAATATCGTGTGTCATGTCAAATGCTTTGAGTGTTGAATAGGAGTAGAAAAACTCTGTATGAATGCAAGTATATTACTTTATATTTTCACAGTCATTTAGATGTTGTTGTTCTCAGTACCCAAAAACCTTGAGTTTTAGTGGATACGCTGATATGTACAGATGCATCTATGGATGTCCTACAGTACATCTGTCCTTTATGTCCATCGCCTCTTTACAGGGATCGAGAGTTGTATCGTTCTGATAACAGACTTCTGCCTGACCTGGAAAACACTGTACAAGGTATATCCTATCCTATCATGATATTTAATAGTACTGGGGATTAAAATAATCATCTATGAAATGTATCAGGAATTGGGGTTGGTGGTACGTGTTTTTTAGCAGGTTCTGAGGAACATGATTCTGATTCTCTAACATCTCATAAGACGGACTTGAATTTGGTAAAGAGTTGGTGTTCTCACTGAATACTCTGTGTTGTAGAAGAATGTGGCTCTCTTAACCTCGCTGTACTGTCTAGTTTTAGTTGCCATGATTTTAAAAATACATTTCTCAACTCATAGACGTAGATGATGGTGAAGAGGAGGAGGAAGAGGAGACTGAGGTGGAGGAGCTGGATGAAGAAACTCAGATGATGGCCAGTATGGGCCTACCTTTAGCCTTTGTGTGCTCGTCTGAGCAGAGGAGAGCAGTAAGTCACACTTCATCTTGGCTTTGTTGTGCTGTGTTATTAAAGTCACTGTTTTTTTAATGGAAACTAAAGAGCAGTTTTGGTTATTATTTTTCGTCATGTCACAGGGGTGGAGGTCTAACAGGAGTTCCTCAAAATACTGTGAAGAAACAAGTGAAGAAGAGGAAAGTAAAGAAGATCCACAGGCTGATGAAAAAGGTAATGCAATTATCTTATTGCTTTTATTGTTTTTATTACGAGTAATGTTACAAATTGTAAGGTTTTTATGAGTTTTTATGTGGTAGAGTAACCACTTTCTCCACGGTCTAACTGAACTCCTTCCATACCTGAGTTTTTGTGTCAGCTACTGCCAGAGCTGCACTCTGCTTGTAGGTGGTGGAGCTGACAGGTACCATCTGGTACTGGGATTACTGCGACAACATGCACCAGTGAGCTTTCAGTGGCAGCATATTAATGATCAAGAAACTGATCAATATACTGACCTCACAGCCCATTGTTCCCTCAGTGGTGCTGGTTTCAGCCACTGTTCAAATGTCCTGTTTATAAGGTTAAAAACCTGCAGTCAGCTGAGAGTGAAGAAGTCACCTGGATGAATGACGAAACGTTTCTCCCACTGAAAACGTCCAGATGTACAGAATCAACCTTTTGGGAACACCACCCCACTGTTTTTGTAAATGGGGTTGTACTGTTGAGAACATTTAACATTCAACATGCTAATTAAGGCCTGTAAATGTTAATGCCGTCTGAGATATAGCTCTTGCACAATCAGACCTTTGGGTCCACACAGCTGAATGTTCCAGACCAGCAAATTGCCAGAAGTTCTCCTTTTAGGTGGTCAGCTTACAGGCTTTTATTAGCAGCACATGGCTGCTCCTTACCTTCTTAATTACAATGGAAACAGTAGCAATGTATATATTGTTTCAGAGTATTGCATATGGTCAGTGGACACTTTCTTTTTTCATGCGACTGTGATGTCATGCATGATGTTTTTATGTCATAGTTGATGAGGAGGTGTTTGATCCACGAGTGGAAGTATCAGGAGGGATCCAAGATGCTGGCTGGGAAGCCTACTGGGGTAAGAATGGTGACATGACGTTTATAGTGAAATGTGTGCATTTGTACACAAATGAACTCTATGAAGAAAGGTTGTTTTTTTTTAACACTGGACTGTGACACCTGGTTTCGGTAGGAAGACATAGAGATATCATATTGGGGTGGCTGTGGCTCAGGATGTAGTGGGTCAACTACCAGTGGGCTCCTCCAGTGTGCTGGGCCCACTGGTAGTGGGCCCAACAGTCTACTTCTTCTTCTAGAAGTAGCAGTTGGCAGGTCATCCAGGTCTCTAGGTCTTTAGGACATGTCTCCTGATGTCAAACTCATTTGTGTCATCTGACTTCATGAATAATTATAACTGTTTATCGTGCTCCTCAGAACCCGCAGAATCCATCCAAAAGTTTGGCTTCACACATCTGTTTAGACCAAACCAGATAGGAAAACGTGGCCGGATTAAAAATAAATACATTTCCCTTGAATTCAGTAGCCACTGACCATTTAAAAAAAAAAGAAGTTCCACCATATCTTCTTCAGTGTTCATCATGTTCTTTTGATGCAACAATTCTACACATTAAATATTAACTAATGTTTTGACTCTTCTGCAGCACAACAGGGAGAAGCCCTGATGTGGGGCAGCTGGCTGGAGAAATATTCAGAGGATGAGCTGCCATCTTCAGAAGATCCAGGACTGGCTCCTTGGGACAACCCGGATACAAAAGATCTCTGGGACAAACACGCTACAGAGATCTACTATTCTTATTGGGAACAGTACTCATACTGGGCGGGACAGGGCTGGACCTTTGAGCAGTCTGCCTGTAATGGGAACGCTGGAGGGGAAGAAGAAACAGGAGTCATGGACAGAGGTTTACAGAGCCAATCAGAGAAACAGAGAGACGGCCCTGCTGAAGCTGAGAGTAAACACGAAGAAGATGATGCTGAAGTTTTGCATGATCTGTTTGGACAGAGCTTCACAATCGAGGCAGATGGACAGTGTGTGGCTGGTTCAGTCATGGTCCAGTCAGAGGGAGTGTCCTGCAGCTCTGATGATGCTTCTGATGATGGGAATAACCACAAGAGACCAGCTGGTTCTGTACAGCATAACAGCACTACCACAGGTAATAATTGTGTGTATGAGGTGCGACCAAGGCTGTATGATCAGGCAGAGTATTTGTCTGCTAAGTTTTAGTCGTAAGAGTTCTCTTTTTTCTTTTTTAAGCTCCAAAGCATTTTGAGTGGAACACGTTTCAAAGGAACGAGACACCTGTAACATAAACTAAGGTTCTTCCACTTGGTGCTGGCAGTGAGATACAAGCAATCAAACTCTCAACTAATTGGGACAATGAGACGCTGACCTCAGTGTAGAATGTCTGTCCACCAACATGTTCTGCCTGAAAACCACTGTCCAGCAAAGTTTCCAGGGGTGGCGGGGGACAAGAACAAAGTACGGGTGCCCACAGGAAACTAAAATATTTAATCACATAAAATCAGTGTAGAAAAGTTTTTTTCTTCCTTTTTATAGTATCTTTATTATGCAGCATATATATTTCAGACATATGTCATATGGGCAGCATGGTGGTTCGCACTGTTACCTCTCAGCAAGTTGCTCCGGCTTCCTCCCACAGTCCAAAGACATGCAGCCAGTGGGGTTAGGTTAATTAGAAACTCTAAACTGGTGTGAATGGTTGTCTGTGTCTATGTGTTTTACTGGCAACCTGTCCAGGCTGTACAGCTGGGATAGGCTCCAGCCCCCCCTACTTTTATACACAACAGAAATCAGTTATGTTGAGAAACATTAGCTGTTTGATAGTGTAGGCCAGGGGTCGGCAACCTTTAACACACAGAGGCATTTGGACCCAGTTTCCACAGAAAAGAAAACACTGGGAGCTGCAAACACTTTTTGGCGTCTAAAATGAAGATAAGACTATATATTGGGTTTTTTTACCTTAACGCTTTGTATAAACAACAATAGTGTGTTGCTTATGAAATCCATGAAGAAAATTACAGAGAAAATTAAATTTATGTAATAAACACATTTTGAACATTTTGAACTCTTAAAAAAATAATAACAAACACAATTAAAAAGCTAAACTTAAATGATCCACGTAACAAACAAACCGGAGCGTGTAGCGGAGCCTCGACCTGAATTTAAAAAATAAATGGGAAAAAGCACTATGTCGCTAAGCAATGCTAAATAAATGTTTGAAAAAAATATCTGCATAAATATTTATTTTACCTGGTTAATGGGACTCCTGCTCCTGAACCTCTGCGCACAGCGTCTGCAAATCGGGGCTGTGAGGCGTGAGCGGTGTGGAGAATAGCTGCTCACATACGTATGTGGATCAGAAGATCGACAGGACGCCAAATGCATATTTCTTCATGTTTATGTGTCGGGATGGCATTCTGTGTTTCAAACACGAGTTTGTCCAGTCTTGGAAGGTTCTCAACATCACTCCATTTGTGATCCTGAACAAGAGTGGCCTTGATGTGGAGTGTGACGCTTATTTTGGGCGACAAAATATAATAAATTATAATTTTATTTTACTGTTTCAAGATCACAATAATCTTCCGATTTAGAACTACAAATTTAAAAGAAGAACTAAAACAAATAGAATACACCTCAATTAAATACTTATAATTTATTTTCCCAAGCCATGCGGAAGTATAAGGATGAAATAGCCGCATGTGGCCGTGGGTTGCCGACCCCTGGCGTAGGCCGTCACAACCACTGAAAACAAATGTCTTCAGAAAAGTGGAAGGAGCTCACATCCTGGCAGTGTCAATCAACCTTTTGATCACACAATGCCACAGGAACTTGTTACTTTGAGTTATTGAAGTCATTGTCACCAGTGTCACAGAAGATGTGTTTGTGTTTACTGAGGTGTTTCGCTGTGTATGAAAATGAATCAGAGTCAAAGATTGAATCTAAAGAACTTGATGTCCCAGTTTGTTTGGTTAATCATGTTCTTGTTGATCTGTCCTGTGGTTGGCACCTTATGGAGTTTGTTTCTCCTCTGTTAAATAAGTGGATGTGTGGTTGCTTTAATAAATATGTAGCATTTTGTACATTCTGACTCAGGCTTCCAACTGGCTGCTGCCAGGAATAACAGACGGCACGGATCAAGGAATGAAACACCTGATGGAAAAGATGATAACGACGATGACGACAAACCACCAGGAAAAGGATACGCAAAAGTCAAACGGAGGTAAGTTTGATGCCTGTGTGTGCTGAATTTCAAGTTCAATCATGGAGACCGTCATCTCTCCAACAAGCGTTCTTCACTTGGCCCAGGAATAATGTTTCTAATGTTTATCCTTGTCAGTCATGAGCTGGATGTGGACGAGTGCCCACGTCTGACACCCGAGGAAGCTTGGAGTCAACTTGGCCTCAAACACAACCCAGAGCCTCAGTAAGTGTTCCACTGCTCCTTTGGGAATCTTGTCTCCGTCATGTCTGCCGACTCCAACTGAACTACCTTGTGATTGGTCGTTTATATAAAACATGCAAAACAAAAACACTCAGATGAAAACATTTCGACTTGATTATTAGAAATTGGCCAAAAGCTGACGTTGTTATTCAGTTGCTTGTCCTGCTCTGTTTGTGGTAGGTCACAAGTCCTCAGTGACTAGATCCATTTTACCTGCTAAAATAAATAATGGTCTTCTAGGCAGAGACAATAAAATAAGAAATACTTAACGTATCCCAATGAGATTTAAAATACATAGTAGATTAGTTCCAGAAGGATAAGATTGGTAAAACAAAACACAGTCGGGGTAAAAAAGTATTAAAGGACAAAAAATATCCATCATTGAATTTTGCAGCATTATGCTTTAGATGGTTAACGTCACTGATTGGAACCCATTTCCTCATAAAACAGGGAAAGTAAACTGAAATAAACATATGAGCCAATATGGATCCAACTTCCCTGAACTATCACCAAATTACATTAACAGTCGCCCCAAGGTTTATATTGTCAGGTAAAGACCCTGCAATGATACACAGAAGACCCCAACAATCAGCTACGAGCAGCTCTGGGCAACAGTGAGAAGGAAATACCCTTTATTAGCAGTTCGTCTTGTAATCGGAAGGTTGCCGGTTCGAGCCCCAGCTTGGACAGTCTCGGTCGTTGTGTCCTTGGGCAAGACACTTCACCCGTTGCCTACTGGTGGTGGTCAGAGGGCCCGGTGGCGCCAGTGTTCGGCAGCCTCACCTCTGTCAGTGCGCCCCAGGGTGGCTGTGGCTACAATGTAGCTTGCCATCACCAGTGTGTGAATGTGTGTGTGAATGGGTGAATGACTGAATGTGTAAAGCGCTTTGGGGTCCTTAGGGACTAAGTAAAGCGCTATACAGGCCATTTACCATTTAAACAGGAAGAAACTCCCAGTATCTTCTGTGACTGGTTTGGGTTGAGGGGAGGAAGATGGGACAAAATCCACACTGTGGAAGTGTGGAACGACCTTTCCCAACAGACCTTTGACAGCAGGGAAAGCACAGGACGAGTGATTGTCACTGTAGCACACAGGAGATGTTCAGTGTTTGTGCATGATGGTAATGTGGCATTGTTTGCTGGGATTTTTAACAGCACTGATTCTTCATTAATAGACAAACATCTGACATGAAAGCTGTTAACCTCAGCAAACTAACATCTAGAACGCAAAAAGCCTGCAAGGCAGCGAATGCTGCAAATTGACAGTTTTTATGCTTTAAGTAAGTGTTGCAGGTATCGGCTCTATTGAAATGAATGAACCCAGCCTACTTTGGAGCCCTGTTTCTCAGGCTAATTAGAAACACAAAGGTTTATGTGGGCGTGGCTGTTTGAGTGTAAAAAATGTT
The DNA here is from genome assembly GCF_001858045.2 of Oreochromis niloticus. Classification (NCBI taxonomy): domain Eukaryota; kingdom Metazoa; phylum Chordata; class Actinopteri; order Cichliformes; family Cichlidae; genus Oreochromis; species Oreochromis niloticus. Next base: position 1,803,914 of record NC_031982.2, on the reverse strand, counting down.
TTTAAATATTTAAATTGTTACAATGTGTTCATGTCTCAGGTTCAACAGTGTGTTAAGCTTCAAAGGAAGCTCAGCTTCAAAGTGTCAGAGGCAGCGATGGACCAAGAGGAAAATCAGCAGCACCAACAAACGCACCAGGTTCTCAAAGATGGGCAGAGACTGCACACATCCACAGATCAGCACCTCACTTTGTAAGGTATGACCTGTAACGTGCTGAAGAGTGTACATGTTCTTAAGACAGAGCACAGCAAACAAATCTGATGTAACCTGTAACTGATCAGCTAGGACAGATTAGATGTTTTCAGCTTTGTGAACATAAAAGATGACCCCAGAATCTCAATAAGTCCTCAGACGTTAGAAAGAAGCCTGGAGTAACAGCTGAAAGGAAGCATCACAGTGGAAATCACTGAAAGTCATGTCCTTTATCTGTTATCCTGGCATGTCTGTGGACCTGGGATAAAAGCGTGGATGTAGATTAAAAGCATGGAGGACTGGAGCAGGTTAGATAGGAGGAAGTCGAGCAGCACAATAGAACTTTGTTTGTTTGAACGTTACACAGATCGCTAATGAAAAAAGTCTTTTTGTTTCACAGGTTCAAAGTTTCCTTGAACAGGTCCAGCGAGAGAGAGAGTGTGACCAGAGTGAGGTGGACAGAGAGAGACAACCTGAGGACAAGCCTCCATTTTTAAGAGAAGCTCAAGAAGAAAAAGACAGCAGGAAAAAGGAGGTGAAGAATTCTGCATCCAGTTTAAATGCAGAGGGGAGCAGTTACACTCACCCCAGCATCACCTTCAACTCTGTCACAGAGCCTGAGGAGAGTGACGTGGAGGCGAGAGAGGAGCAGCCGGGGAGACACTTACCCTGTCTTCAGATTCCTGACTTTCTCCTGCCTGATGAGCCTGAAGTTCACAGTGAATCTGCTGGTAAATCAGGTTGTTCATACATAGTAAGGTTATGCTGTTTAAAAAAAAAATGAACAAAAAACTAACTGCCTAATATTTATGTCTGTGTAGAATTAAGTGTGAAAGACACAAAAACACCAAAGAAGAAGAAGAAGAAGAAGCAGCAGGTCCCAGCAGAGATGGCAGCTGAACCCCAGCTGGCTAAATACTGGGCTCAGCGCTACAGACTCTTCTCTCGCTTTGATGAAGGGATCAGACTGGACCGAGGTCAGTCTGCACACTGCAGATATGTCACATTATTCCAGTGGTATCAACAACATGCGAGTCATATTTAACCTTTAAATGATTGAGACCCGGTTCTATATTACAGTTCAGTTCATTTCAGTGTTATCTATCTTGGGGATTTACTCACCTGGATGACTGAGCATGCATCAAGACATACATGGCTCCAAAAAACTAAAATCATTTTTATAAACGACATTTAAAGAAGCGTTTGATTATGATTTTATTAGGCCCTGAGAAGCGTCAGTGATTGGCAGCAACACAGATTTTCATGCATTTTTATTTTTTCTTTGATGTCAGATTAAACAAAACAAAAACCTGACACTCGTGATGTCAGCTTCCCCACAGCTGCTGTGTAACTATTATATAGATATATTTCTTACACTTGATGATTCAGTCTCTTTGATGCTCTGAAAGGTTACTCATCATTTACTGTCATTGAATTAGCTTATAACTCAGAGTGAAAAGTACAGTAATAAGTCATCCGGCTGTTTTTTTCCGCTTATCTGAAGCGGGTGATGGGGCAGCAGTCTGAGCAGGAAACCAGACCTGCCTCTCCCCGCCCACCTCCTCCAACGTGTCTGGAGAAACATTGAGACGTTTCCAGGCCAGCCGAAAAATATCATCTCGAGAAATATCAACGACTAGTTTTACTGATGAGTGACGATAGCGATTATTAGTCATCTAGTCGCACACATTACTACTACGAAGCTCGTTCGACCTTTTGGTTTAGAACTAAAGAAGCTTTTTGGAAGAGACTTGAAACAAAGTCCTGTCGCTTTCTAGCCAAGCTCCTCAGACATAAACAGTAACTGAGAGCAGTAAACTGAGGCTGCTACACTGTGGAATATATACAGATAAAGAAATCAAGAACAAGACACATGGCTTAGTAAGGAAGGATAAGAAAGAGAAAACTCTGAAAGTTTTAGAAAAACTCTCAAAATATAAAGACTTTGAAATTCAGAACACCATCAGTGGTGAGGTAACACAGCATCCAACAGCTGCAGAAGATCCTCCGTCTGGGCTCTGCTCATATACTGAGGAGAACCAGCCTCATGGTAACCTTATGTTCAACAAGTGCCTTGAATAGCAGTCGTGATTTGGCGCTATATAACTAACATTGTATTGAATTAAAGTGAGAAGGAATGGGTGATGAATACAACAGGATGTTTGGCCGTGTCTCATTGCAGGCTTAGGATTGAAAGCTTTTCAGGTTGTGTCTCACACACGTTAATAATCCCGTTTCAGAGGGCTGGTTCTCTGTGACACCAGAGAGAATCGCTGAGCACATTGCTCTCAGGGTAGAGCACAGTTTCTCTGAGTCTCAGCTGGTCATAGACGCCTTCTGTGGTGTAGGAGGAAATGCCATCCAGTTTGCCCTCACTGGAAAGCGAGGTAAGTGTTTATAAGATCATAAGGTGTATTTAGAAATGTTGAAAGCAACACACTGAGCTCACAGTCTCTGTCCTCTGTGTCATGTTTCTCTCTCAGTCTTAGCCGTTGATATAGATCCAGTGCGGCTGGACATGGCTCGGCACAATGCTGCAGTTTACAGTGTGGCCGATCGAATTGACTTCATACAAGGAGACTTCCTTCAGCTGGCCCCCCATCTCCACGCTGATGTGGTCTTCCTGTCACCACCGTGGGGAGGACCTGACTACCTGACTGCTGAGGTGTTCGACGTCAGGACCATGATGGAGCCTGATGGATATCCTTTGATGAGGAAGTAGAGGGATGTTAGTGACTTACTGGATTCATTTGCAAGGACCCAAAACTGAAAGGAGCAAATTACAACTTAGCTTTGAAAAATGTTTTTGCTTTTTCAATTTTACAGAAGACAGGGTTGTCTAGAGTCATCTGTTCATTTGTTAGTATAATAACGTGCAAAAGCCACTCTCACATTTTTATATTTTGTTTCCAAGCAGCCAGACTTTCTGTAATTTTTGAACAGTTTTCTAGCTTTCAGTTTTTGGACACTGGCTGCTTTCACATGCAGTTGCAGTTCAGTTCTTATCTCAGCTGCACACATCACACTGACAGTCATGTGGCATGGACACCCACGTTTTTAATGCATCAGCTTGAGGTGGTGTAGGATTTTCACATTGATACCATAGGTACATTTCCTTAGGGGTTGGGGGGCAGCACTGATGGAGTATTTTTAGGGTATTTTGGGGTTTTTTGTTCAGTCACTTTGTTAGTAGCAGCTTGTCACAAAAACACATCAGTTGTTCCTGTTTGTGTTTGTTTGTTAGATAGCACAACTTGACAAACACCAATCAGTATTTTTACACCAACATGGTGAATCCCAAAGTGCTATTAGCTGAAAACTTATGTTGACATGGTCTGCACTGTTTCCTTAAAGAATCTGAGGAATTTGAGTGGGAAACAAAACGAGAAGTACCAGGGCTAAAAATATCTACAGCAGGTAGTCTGAAAGTCATGTACTGAAGAAACAGGAAAGAGATCGAGCAAAGACTGACAGAGGATCCGAGAAGCAGTCACCTCAAGAATACAGAGAAAACCCCACAATCAGACGAGCAGCTATGAGCAAGCACTTTGACGACAGTGGGAAGGAAAAACTCCTTTATAACAGGAAGAAACCTCCGACAGAACCAGGCTCAGGGAGGGGCGGGGCCATCTGCTGCATCTGCTCCTGCAGCTGATTCACTCACTGAAGTCAGAAATGGTCTCAGTGGAAGGATGGTAGTGCTCTCAGAGGGCTACATCACAACAACTGTTGCCTGAAAGTACTGATATTGTAAGACAGACCCTACAATTAACCCCATTAAAGGTCAACTTTATTCCAGGCAAAATACCACCTCAGCATGTAATTAATACAATCAGTCACATCTGTTTAATCTGAAATTTAAATAGAAAGTTTCCTTTTTGAACATACAGTTTTCATCCTTAACACTCGGCACATTCGAGATTTTCCGTCTGGCCAAACTGATATCAGACAACATAGTGTACTTTCTGCCCCGCAATGTTGACATGGATCAGGTCAGTGTGTTCAGAATTTCTCATCAGTTGGTAAACATGTAATGTAATCTGTACTTGGATATATTTAGTGTGACAGTGGATGTCTGAATGTTCATTTCTGGTTTTAAACACGCCTGAGCAGACTGACGCAGCGGTGGGATATGTCACGTTCTTTATGTACTACCCAGACTCTTATACTTGTAATGAGTATTTTATCGTAGTAATATGTGTTTGCTTTGGTCAGTTTGTGTTGGGACTGTCTTCCTGAAATCTTGTCTCTTTCCACTTTGCTACAGGTGGCCTCTCTAGCCGGCCCAGGAGGGAAGGTGGAGGTCGAGCAGAACTTCCTCAACAACAAGCTGAAGACTGTGACTGCTTACTTTGGCAGCTTGATAAACCCGGGCTAAGCTATGCTAAGCTATGCACCAGTATGAGCTCTCATGAAGGAGGACAAACCAAACATCAGTTTCTGCTGTTTGTCATCATTTCTCTTCCAGATTACTGAACCACATTCACACAGGATTTTATTCATTCTATCAGCCTAGCCTAGCTTACCCACCTGGAATTTTATTTGCAGGTGATTTTTTTATGGTTTATAATATCTGTTTTATATTTTGTCCTTTTATTATACATTTGAGCCTAATAAAATGTTTTTCATATTGTTTTTATGCAATGTTTTGGTACATTTTAGTTTAAGACAGGTAGATGACAAAGACATTAACTACGTCAACAACAGATTTATTGACATCTGCACAGCAAAACCGTCTTTTAGCATTAAAAAGCTCTTTTATGTATTTGCTAAAGAGGTCCAGTGTGGGGGAAAAGCTTTGATAGCTGCCACTAGGATGGTAAATGGACTGGTTCTGATATAGCACCTTTCTACTCTACCTCTCCATCATGCCACATTCTGATAATGGGGTCACCCTCCCAGGCGGGCGGGCGGTGTGAAGATCTAAGTTTGTGAATGTGATATCTTGAAAACGAGGCAGCGTAGGGGCTTCAGTTTGATAACACAGGTGCATCTATTAAAAATCTCAGATCAAACATCAGGTTTTTTGAAAATCTTGTGAATGCGATAACTCGTGAACGAGGTGGTGTAGAATTTGGAAATTGATACCACAGGTGTGTCTACTGCAAATCTCGGACGATTTCAAATCCTGGAGATGAAGTTTTCTGACATCTCGTTGTGATGTAGGATTTAGAGTTTGACACTGTAGGTGTGTCTACTAGGAGGCAGAGGGGTAGCACTGGCAGTTGCTAACATTCACACTCCAATGGATGCATCAGAGCATCTTGCATGTTACAAACTGCAGCAGTCAGGGATCAAACTACCAACCTTCCAGTTAGTAGATGACCTACTCTACATCCTGAGCTACGGCTTTGGGATCAGGGACTCACAAAATCCATACTACAATATGTTGATTTTACCTGACGCAATTAAAAATTGCAATTATGTATCCATGTAACTGTTTTCATAAGTATTCAATTTCATTCAGTTTTTTTATATAGTAATAAAGCACGAGAGTCACTTCAAGGTCCCGAGTGAAGACTCATCGTCATCATGATGAAAGTGCGTTTTGTAAAAACTGATCATTGAGGGTACGAGTCATACTTGTATTTTACAGGTCGCTCCAAGAGGCATTATAAAGCACGAAGAATGAGAAATCAGCTATAAATGATAATCATTTATACACACAACAATGAAGAAAAAGCAATGTGATGCTACAGTGGTTCATCAACAGAAAAGTGTCATTCAGTGGCAAATGGCATGCCAATACATCTCAATGCAGTCAAATGAATACAAATGCAGTACAATCAAATGTCAAGTGTAAGCCATTAGCATGTGACTGACAAACATTCCTTTATAGAAACATATTTCCAGTTAAAAGAAACAAAAACACACTTATCACCAGCTTGAATCCAGTCAGCGTAGCTGCTCTACTGGAAGGAGCAGCTCTCAGTATGATCTGACCTGTTATTCTGGTTTCAGGGACATAGAGGAGAAAACAACACCTCTGAGAGACTGTGCTAAATGAAAATAGGAATTTCTCTGTGGTTGTGGAAAATGTCCTGCTGCCAAAATATGATCAGTTGCTTGTTTGATGATGAGTATCTGCTTCATGTCACATTCATCTACTACAGCGATGGTGTTTAAATGTCTTTAACCTTGGAGTTAACCACAAAGAATGAAACCAACCCTGCAGCTTAGTTCAGTCACAGCAAGTCAGCAAAAGCAGCAGGAGGGCTTTTCTTCTCAACTGCTGTTCACCTGAACTTGTGTAAGCTAGCATGATGAAACTGTTCTGCTGTCAGTCCACTCTATCTTATATTACAGGGAGGGCTCATTGATATAATAATTCGTAACACTGTGCAAAATTGGATATTATCCAAGATAAGAGTTCTTTCCTGATCCATAAACCCTTTTTTAAGATCTACAGTTCATTTACGGTGTTATGAAGGCTGCTGCTTTTTCCTACTTTTGCTCTTTATTTGACCTCAATGCGGACATATCGCAGATCTGCCACCAGCTTGCAAGAAAATTTTGTGTCACACATGTTACCTTCAGCATATGAAGGTAATGAAGGGGTGCTGTTAGAGTCACAGTTTAGTCTTGATTGTGGAGTTTGTGGCTAGCTCTCAGCAGCTGACAGTGAATACATCTGCCAGCTTTGGGAGCTGTTGGAAGGTATTTGGTTCACTTTAGGGAAGTTAGAGTATTTGTTTGCTACAGTCCTGCGCTATGCTTTACTCATCCCTCACCAGCCTTGGTAGTGGACTCACTAAGATAAACTTAATGCTGCCTCACTGTGGATTTGAAGGCTCATGTAAGGTTTAATAAAGTTATTTATTTATTATGTTTTTGTAGTCTGGCCCTGGACAAATGGCAGCTTAAGACAAGATGAGTGTGTTTCCTGAACTCACAGCAAGAAAGGAAAAGTACAAGTACCAAAAAGTCTTTGAAAGACACATTCAGATGCAGAAATCAACAGAAGCTCTGAGTTCAGATGATGCAAACAATGTCATGGCTACATCTCCTTTACAGACAAGCAAGCCAGCTAGTGCATGCACGTGTGTGTGTGTGTCGTGCACACACACACACACACACACCATAGTTTTTAGTCTGAGAACCAAAATTAAACTCTACCAACATATGGAATAAATTATTTTATAAAAATAAGGCAAACTATAACGTATCACACTTAATATACAAAAACACTCTAGAATTATTTACTTTTGCTATATGCACAAAGGTGTATTGGGACTAATTCATAATTATTATAATTCATGCCAAAGTTCTTAAAGTCAAAGTACCAGAAGTAAAGCATAAACACATAAAATAAAAACACAAAGAAAATTAAGAATAAATAATATAAACATTTGAAAAAATATAATATCAATAAATAAATACATTACATACTGAAATCAAAGTCAGAGCGATATATATAAAAATATAAGATAAAAGCAAATGAACATACTGACTGATCCAAGGCCTGAAACTTTATGGCACCGTACACTGAAGGCTGTCATTCCATCATATGAATCACTCCACACTGTCGCTGCCAGGCACTTCTGCGCCCTGTGCTTTAATACCCAAGCTAAAATACCAATGGTTTCCACTGTCTCTAAAGACCTCAGCACATCCTCCAGGGTTAGTAGGTCGTCACCTCCAGCTACTCCCTATGCCTACAAAACTACATCCTAACGTGTCCATATCGACGAGGGTTCAGATGAACCACTCTTTCTTGCTCTCATCAATGGTTTCGGTGAAGGCCGGATCGTTGACAATGATCGCTGCATCGGCAGAGTCTGCTGAATCGGCTCCCTTAGCCTCATTAGTGTGGTAGGAGCCTTTGTGACGAAACATGTGACGGATCACAAACACCATGATGCAGAGGACGCTGAAGATCACCACGGAGATGATTCCTGGAAGAAAGCATGAGCAACACAGTGAGCACTTTTTTTAACACAGTGAACTTCAAGTATATTTGATGCAGCATTTGAAGAATGGACTGAAGACAAAGTCCAAAAAACAGCATTGTTCCTTATGTTACAAATCTGCCTTCTTTGAACGGAGCTCGTCATTTTTAATGGGATGCTAACATTGCCAGCTATCTGGACGCTACACAATTGTGTCACTAGACAGAAGGACGCCTACATTTTGCGCATAAGTGCAAACAACATTCAGGACCCGTTCCCCAACAGGGAAAAAAAAACATAAAACACTGGCAGTAAGCCAGGGATACAAGAAAATCCATCCCTGCCCACCACCTCTCACCAAGGGCAATAGCAGACTGGAACAGAGTCCAGCCTCTCTCTAGGAGATTGGTTCAAGAGCCAAATGTTGCACTGAGGTGAGGCCCACGTATAAAGCCGGTATCTCAGTTCATGCACAAGGCTCCTTTCCCTACCAGAGAGGTGACATTCTGTGTCCTGATAGCCAGCCTTTGTAGCCGGGGACTGTCTGCTTCCCAACACGCATTGCACCTGAACCTAACGGCGCCTCCTGTGGGTGGTGGGCCTACAGCAGGGCAGGCCCATGTCGCTCCTTCAAGCTGTGCCTGGCTGGGTCCCATGGGCTAAGGCCCAGCCCCCAGCCCCTCCCCCTCCAGCTCCGTCCTCAGGCCTGGCTCCAGGGTGGGACCCCGGCAATCCTATTCCAGACAGGGTACACTCGTCCGTTGGTCTTTTATCCATAGCAGTCGACTGAATTGCTCTTCGTCTGCCCTCTCACCCAGGGCCAATTTGCCTTGGGAGACCCTACCAGGGAGCAGCAAAGCCCCCAACAACATAGGCCCTGAGATCACTGGGACACACAAACCCCTCCACCACAGTAAGGTAGCGATTCATGGAGGGACATTTACTTTTACGTCTCATTTCAAATTAATATTCCTGGTAGCAAATATCACACACATATCGGGTGCAAAATAAGACACGTTTTTCATTAAGTTTAGTGCAATGTACAGTAAATTGCTTGCCACAAACCCAAGTAAGTCAGGTGTGTGTTTCACAATGTGCTGGAACAGACAAGTTGCACTCATCAGTGCTGACTGATTCTAATGTGTTGCAACAGGTTAACAATCTGTATTAATAAATTAATAAATTAGATGGTGATTATTTGCTGATGGCAGCCAGTTTGAGTCAGAATAAGACAGGTTATATTCCACCAGGTGACCTCTGGGCAACCTTCAACTTGTCCCAGACAGCATAAAAATTCAATGTGATCACCGAACGTATGAGAGAATGGCGCACGTATGGTAAAAAATTTCCTAGGCAGTTTTCAGAAAAGTTGACCTGTGACCTCGACCTTGAAGACAACATAACTGAGATTCAAACTGCTCAGATAGATACACCTATGGTATCAATTTTAAAATCCTACATCACCTCGTTTTATGTACTTCCATGTGTGCATTTTCCAATTGTATAGACAAAAACAGTAGCTCCAAATCCTGGTATTTTTGCATGTTAAAATTAAATATACCTCCTATGACAGCCGAGTTGCGATCCACACCATCACCACTGAACTTGTCCTCATTGAGGTTGAAAACAGCTCCAGCTGCAAACAAAGCAAACATCTGTTATCTATTTGAATCCTGAGAAACTTTAGAATTTTACAGTGGCATGCCCCTATATATGCTGAAACCCTATGACAGGGGTGTCCAACTCCAGGCATCAGGGCTGGTGTCCTGCAGGTTTTAGATCTCACCCTGGGTCAACACACCTGAAACTAATGATCAGTTCATTACCAGGCCTCTGGAGAACTTCAAGACATGTTGAGGAGGTCACTTAGCCATTTAAATCAGCTGTGTTGGATCAAGGACACATCTAAAACCTGCAGGACACCGGGCCTTGAGGCCTGGAGTTGGACACCCCTGTCATAGGGTTTCAGCATATATAGGGGCATGGGCATGGGCAGGGGAAGGTTTCTACCACCTTCTATGTGCCAGGGGTCTTTGGCTGAAGCCATGGGGGAGATAGTCAGGGGGGAGGCTCCACAGTTTGAAGGAACCAGTATCCCATGGGTGCTGACAGGTGCTGCTATGTTCGAGCGCAGGGCAGCTTTCAGCGGTGCTACACTGTTAAACTGAACTCTTGACAGGCAGCCCATGAAACCCGGTGTGTTGTAGCGCTCGATCAGGATGGGGTCAATCTGGCCTGTTTCTAAAAGAAAGGGAGAGCAGGTTTAATTGCTTTTCTCTGGAAGCAATGCAAGTAATTAAGTAAAATTCATTTATATAGCACTTTTTAAGACAAGAAGCTATAACAAAGTGCTTCACATGGGAATATAAAACCATGTCAAACAAAACAATATATTACACACGAACATTACCCAAATGTGTTTTAAGCTGAAGCTACAGAGTCGATGGTGCGTAGTCGGGGAGTGAGATTGTCCTTTTTTTGATCTACTTATCCTAAAACTGGCAGTCAGGCTAAGTGGTAACTTGAATAAAACCTGGTTATCAGCTCGCTAAGTTAACCCAGTTTCCCTGCATTTTCACACGAAAGTGGTGTTGACACTGTACAACCAATGTCAACATAGACATATACATATAAAAAAATTCCCCACTCGCCCCTACAAGCGGTTTATCCTTCAAGCTCGGGTCCTCTACCAGAGGCCTGGGAGCTTGAGGGTCCTGCGCAGTATCTTAGCTGTTCCTAGGACTGCGCTCTTCTGGACAGAGATCTCCGATGTTGTTCGTGGGATCTGCTGGAGCCACTCGCCTAGTTTGGGAGTCACTGCACCAAATGCTCCAATTACCACTGGGACCACTGTTACCTTCACCCTCCACATCTTCCCAGGCTCTTCTCTGAGCCCTTTGTATTTCTCCAGCTTCTTGTGTTCCTTCTTCCTGAGGTTGCTGTCATTCGGAACCGCTACATCGATCACTACAGCCGTCTTCTTCTGTTTGTCAACCACCACTATGTCCAGTTTGTTAGCCACTGTTTGTATCTGGAAGTCCCACACGATCTTAGCTCAGTCATTCTCTACCATCCTAGGGGGCGTCTCCCATTTTGACCTTGGGACTTCCACGCCATATTCAGCACAGATGTTTCTGTATACTATGCCGGCCACTTGGTTATGGCATTTCATGTATGCCCTACCTGCTAGCATATTGACCCTGCTGTTATGTGCTGGATTGTCTCAGGGGCATCTTTACACAGCCTGCACCTGAGGTCCTGCCTGGTGTGATAGACCCCAGCCTCTATGGATCTTGTGCTCAGAGCTTGTTCCTGTGCTGCCATGATTAGTGCCTCTGTGCTGTCTTTCAGTCCAGCTTTGTCCAGCCACTGGTAGGATTTCTGGATATCAGCCACCTCCTCTATCTGCTGGTGGTACATACCGTGCAGGGGCCTGTCCTTCCATGATGGTTCCTCCTGATTCTTGGGTTTCTGCTGCCTGAGGTATTCACTGAGCATGCGGTTGGTTGGAGCCATCTTCCTGATGTTTCATGGATGTTCATTATCTCATCCTGGACAGCTTATTATCCCAGCGGGGTACCTGATCATGGGCAGGGCGTAGGTCTTGATAGCCCGGATCTTGTTCTTACCGTTCAGCTGACTCCGCAGAGGGTCACTTACATGATCCTGCAGGTACTTAGTGGTTGCAGCTTTCCTAGCGGCCTCTTCATGGTTTCCATTTGACTGTGAGATCCCCAGGTACTTGTAACTGTCCTCTATGTCTGGAATGTTGCCTTCTGGTAGTGCAATCCCCTCAGTTCTGACTACCTTCCCTCTCTTTGTTACAATCCGACTACATTTCTCGAGTGTCGCTGGTGGTGTGGATCAGTGAATCCGTGTCTCGCTCACTCTTGGCATATAGCTTGATGTCATCCATGTACAGGAGGTGGCTGACAACTGCTCTATTCTGTAGTTGGTATACATAGCAAGTCTTGTCAATGTTCACTGAGATGATTCAGGCCTATGCAGAACAGCAGTGGGGACAGAGCATCTTCTTGGTAGATCCCGCACTTGATGGTGACTGGTCCAATGGGCTTGAAGTTGGTCTCTAGTGTTGTACGCCACATCCCCATTGAGTTCCTGATGAAGGCTCTTAGGGTCCTGTTGATCTTGTACAGTTCTAGGCATTCCAGGATCCAGGAGTGGGGCATTGAGTCATAGGCCTTCTTGTAATCAATCCAGGTAGTGCACAGGTTGGTCACCCTAGTCGGGATGCTGGGTATCGAAGATTCCATAGGTCCCTCTTCCTAATTATGTAACCCCTTCCACTGGGGTTACTTGCGTAGTAGCATTTCAACATAACCCTATTGTCATCTCAAGCCCACCTATGCCGTCTTGCTCCATTAGCCCACTTCTCATCAGGGTGTCCTGGTTCAAAAGTACCTGACGCAGACCTTGTTAATCCGGGCAACGTACAAGCCGGTATGGCTTTATATTTATGTCTCTTGTTCATGTCCGAGGTAGGCTTGGTTAGCATGGGGGGTCTAGCCTAAGACCCTTACTGAATACAGACACCCCGGTCGGGAGTCGAACCTACAAGACTTGTTTCAAAGGCGTAGTAAGTAGTTTTAGTATTAAAAAGTATTAAAAGCACGGACTTTGCTCACTTATTCTGGTAAAGATCTGCTATATTAATGAAGTCCCACCAATTTAAAGGAAGGAAAGAAAGCTGACTCTATAGGTTAACAGACCTAATTTTACAACTCTATCATTAAAATAAGAGAGAATCTGATGGTTTACAATTACTTTGTTAAATTAATGGAAACTTTGGTCTCCTACTGCCTGCACATAGAGGTCTAAGAGATTTTCCATCAGTGGTGACATTCTTTTCCTGGGAAGTGATTTTGTACTTGTTGATCTCTAATCTGGATGCTAACCTGCTCCAGAGTAGGTTGTTCAGAGCTTATAATGTATCCTTGTAAGAAGTGAACCACCTTCATAGTACAGAATACCCAGGGTAAGATGAAATCCTGCTTTGTAGTAAAAAAAAATAAAAATCAGCACATAACTGATTGACTTTTTGAATACAAGTGTAGCTCTAATGATATTAGAAATATTAAAAACTAAATGCCATTTCAACTTTTTACTTTATTTTAATTTTATTTTTTTCAACACATAACACATCTGGATTCTTAGAACTAGAAGCTCATCATTTCAGGTAGAAAAAAAGGCACACAAAAAAGTTAATAAGTGACTGGTACAAGAATAAATAGGACAATATTCAGATCATAGAACATCACTCAGCATCCCTTCATGGAGTCAGTCATGCAAAAACAGAAGCCATATAAACGCACACACACATTAATCTCTAGACTCACCAAAGACCTTGCCAAGAAAGATACTTTTGACCAAAGTGAACTGGGTGTCAGAGGCCTCAGGCAGCATATATGTGGACACTGGATAATGGTCCAGCTGGTTAATGTGGACAGAGGAAAGCAACAGTCAAGTTTAACTGATAAACTGAATCTTCTTTAGACTTTGACTTTCAAGTTTTAAGATTCCTGTCCTTGATTTGGTGAAAATAATTTTGTTTAAGCTAAGAACTACTTTTTAAATATAATTTTATGTACTTTTTATATTGGAATTATTCTTTCAGCAGATGTAATTTACAATTGCAACTAATTACAATTTGCAATTCAGGTGAACTCAGTGTTTAAATACATTTTCTACTCTGACTATCAATATGTCAAACTAGCACCTTTAGCACCTCATCTCAAAGTAGTGAATTCAAGAAATATACACACTACCAGTCAAGGGTTTGGACACACATTCTTATTTAATGGTTTTCTTTTATTTGTACTACTTTCTTTTTTATAATAATAATAATGGTAATAATAATCATTATTATTATTATCATTATTATCATTATTAGTAGTAGTAGTAGTAGTATTATAAGAGTTGGAAGAAAAATAATACAAGTGTGATTGTGAGTAGTGAGAGTGAAGTGTTAATTTTTTCAGTCCAGGATTAATGTAATTTAGGAGACAATTATAACAATAATGATAATAATAGTTAAAGCAACATTAACTCAGTATTATCACCATCATCACCACCACCACCATATTATCATAATAATGACAATAATGATAGCCATAAGTATGACCAATGACCAGCTATGAACAATAACAATCATGACCATGACAATGATAACAATAACATCATTATAAGAAGAATATAATAGCTCATAGTGGTATTCTGCTAAAATAAGCTGGAGGGATGATTCAGAGGCTTTACCTACAGGGTAGGAAAGGTCTTTGTCTTTTTTCCTTCTCCTCTTTCCTTTCATACGCCCCCCTCTGTTTTGGTAAATGGTAAATGGACTAGTTCGTATATAGCTCTTTTCTAAGCACTCAAAGTGCTTTAGTTAACTTCACCCACTCACACCCGTGCTGAAGTCCTGAATGACTGGTAATAATACGACTGGTATGGAGCAGAATTCGAACCACCAACCCTCTGTTTATTGGATACCCTGCTCTACATCCCAAGCCACTGGCACCCACTGCTCTCTTTTTGGTGTTAGGACGCTTGGATGGATGGATGGATGGATGGATGGATGGATGGATGGATGGATGGATGGATGGATGGATGATTCAGCGGTTTGAATTCTCTTGAATCGATTTAAGCAAGGGGGGGAAATTCATGCTGAACAGGATTTGGTCAGCTTGGAGGAAACATTAATACCTAAATATTTAATATTTAAGATCTGCCCCATCCTCCTCATCCATACAGAGTGGTAAAATAGTGGATTTCAACCAGTTTATAGAGAAGCTGAGACTTCTGAAAGCAAATCTATAACCCTAATGTTTGCTGCAAAGAGTGGGGGTCCTGAAGGAGCAATAAAACACTGGTGACACTGTTGGGGATTTATTCCATGGTTACCACAGGATCCTGCAGCAACATGCCATCCCATCATGTATTGTTCAACAGCACAATGACAATGGCTGTGTCAGGGCTGTTTGACCAAGAAGGAGAGTGATGGAGCGCTGACCTGATGGCCTGGCCTCCACAGTCACCTGACCTGAACTCAATGAAGATGGTTTGGGATGAGATGGAGCACAGAGTAAAGGCAAAAGGACCAACAAGTGCTCAGCATCTCTGGGAACTCCTTCAAGACTGTTGGAAAACCATTTCAGGTGACGACCTCATGAAGCTCATGGAGAGAATGCCAAGAGTGCGCAAAGCAGTAATCAAAGCAAAGGGTGGCTATTAGGAAGGATCTAAAATGTAAAACATGTTTTGAGTTATTTTACATTTTTCTGTTTACTACATAATTTCATAAGTGTTCATTCATAGTTTTGATGCCTTCAGTGAGAATCTACAATGTAAATAGTCAAGAAAAATAAAGCAAAAACCATTAAATGAGAAGCTGTGTTCAAACGTTTGATAGTGGTAGTGTATATTGTCCAAGAATAAGTTTTAAAGCAGCATGTATCTCCAGCTAAAAAAAATAGCTAGCTTCTGTTATTTCTATTTACACGTAGAAAAAATATGTGAAAGCAACAAAGAATTTACAGATACATTTCTCAGTAACACAGAGGTAACTGCATGTATATAATTATTCTACATAATAAGTCTTTGTTACAAATTGTGTCTTTGATGACATTCCAGCAAAAGGTGCTGCATTAAATCACTGCTAACACAAACTTAATATTCACTATTAAATATTTGCTACAGCTTCAAACTAAAAGAATTTTCAGTTGAAGACTTTTATATTAACTTAACTGCATTTTGCAATTCATCACGTATTGTATTGGCAGGATTCACTAACCTGTAGCCGTATCTCCCTTAAGTTCCTAGTTATGTTGACAAAATGTGGCTGACCGTTGGCCATGTTACGATGGTCAACATCTATGGTATATGGTTCTGTAAGCCCTCCAAGGCTGTAGCGGATCTGGAGAGTGCCTGAAAACACAAAGAAATACGTACAGTTCATAAATGTAAAGGGGCTGGTTCTTACAAAGTGCTTTTCTACTCTGAGCATTCAAATACTTTCTACAACTTGCCTCATTCACAAAAGCACTTTTTTCTATTGTTCTTCTACAAAGGTGTTTGCTATCTAACATTTACACTGACACTCCGATGCATCAGAGTGCCACTTGGGGTTAGTATCTCTCCCAAGGATATTTGGCATGGAGACCACCCTACATGAAGTTCATAAAGATGAGAACACATTAAATGTATCAGATATGACACTAATAAGCCTACCATTGTGTCTGACCACCACAGCCAGGTAGTCCTGAGTTCTGGAACTGATGTAGACAAGAATGCTGGGAGCACTGTAGGTGCTGAAGCTGAACACAAGCTCCTCCTGAGTCAGGTTGGCCTCACTTGAAACACCAACACCTGACAGACTCTTCACGTCCTTCAACGCAAAAGGTCCCCCCTCTGGCAGCAAGTCGTAACGCACCAATGTCCCCGTCTCAAAGTAGCCGCCTACATCTAACATACAATTAACGAACATTAAAACATAGTGAAAATTCTTATTGGCAATAAAATCTGAAATCATCTAATCTCAAACAGGGTGTTGGTCATACCATCAGTGCAGAAGGGTCCATCATAAGCAGTAAGGGAGCAGTCACAGGAGTATCCATTGTACTGCTCTACACACTTTCCTCCATTTCTGCAGTGCATCCTGTAGCTGTTGCAGTGGCCCTGGCAGCCTGGATTCACACCTGGAGTCCCTTTTGCCCTTTCCTCCAGGTCAAAGGTCACACCATTAATCTTCAGAGCCCGCATGCAGCCCAGAAAACCCCTTTGACCACTTGAAGCACCTGGTATAGAAGTAAGGCAGAATAATTCAGAACAACATTCAGAACACCTTCAAGGAATGAGAAATTCAATCTGATATGCAGATTAGCACATTACTGTTGAATGAGGCTACGTCTACACTAATCCAGATAATTTTGAAAGTGGCGTTTTCGTCTAAAAATGCTCTACGTACACTCTATTGTTTTCAATCATTTCCCAACAGCTGTTCATCCACATTGAAACGGCTGAAAACACTTACGTTCCAGCTTCGACCTGCCTCATTTCTATCTGCCGTTTATTTACTTTCCGGCTCTTTGAAACGTCGCGGCAAAATGTCGAGGAAAAGCACAGAGTTTCTTAAATGGACTAACAATGAGGTGGAGTTGTTGCTGCAAGTAACACAAAAGTAAAAAGTTGCAAAAGCGAGTGAGAGTTAAAGAATTTGAAGAAAAGCTATCTGGAGCATGTACAGACTGATATTATTCTTTAATAGGGCTGTCAAAGCTGAGAGCAAACAAAACAACTGCTGTGTAATGGCCTCCGCTGTCTCAGTTTAATTTAATTCAGTTCAATTCAACTTTATTTATATAGTGCCAAAACACAACAACAGTCGCCTCAAGGTGCTTTATATTGTAAGGTAGATCCTACAATAATACATACAGAGAAAAACCCAATAATCATATGACCCCCTATGAGCAAGCACTTTGGTGACAGTAGGAAGGAAAAACTCTCTTTTAACCTCCAGCAGAACCAGGCTCAGGGAGGGGTGGGGCCATCTGCTGTGACCAGTTGGGGTAATTGGTCACATGAGTGCAATGACTAAAATGCGTCATTGTTTCCAAAAGCCTGCGGTTACGCTGTCCACACTGCAACGCAAAAATGGCGTTTTCAAATGTATCCGCTTTGGAGAGCGTTTTCCAAAAGCTCCGTTTCCCTTGACCAAAAACGCCGTCTCAGTGTGGTCGGAAGGCCAAAACGGAGAGAAAAAGATGCATTTTCAAACGAAAACATATTAGTGTGGACATGGCCTGAGTTTCTTATTTTTTTCGTGTGCTCCAGTCTGCCGTAGATTCCGGGTAACGGTACAGAAATCAGAAAATAATGACATCACATGCCCCACTTATGCCCTCAGTCATGACACCAACTGAAATCATTCATGCTCATGGTGAGGTAATCTTTTGAGCAACTCTAAAGCACCTTTAGACATCTGTTGCTGTGAATCAGCACTATATAAACAAATCTAAATTGAATGAATGCACTACGCTGGACTGTGTTGATACCAAGACTCCTCTTTTGGTTACAAACTTGGTAACAAACAAATCTGATACAGGGTAGGCTGTAGTGTTCATTAAAGGTGCAGAAATGAAATAAAATTTAGACTGATGTTGCTGATTAGAGCCTTTCACAGAATTCTAGCTTTTGTAGAAGCGTTATATAGTCTATGTGTCGAAAATAAGCAATGACATCTCCTATAACATCTGCTGACATTGACGCCGTCCTGGCCCACGCACGGGGCGATCTGCAGTAAATCGTTAATGGAGATTTCCTGCATTAATGCAGTTATGGCGTTAACGACATTTTAACTAGATTAATGCTGACAGCACTACTTAAAAGATTTTTTATAGTTCAGATTCTGGTGGTCACAACATAAAATTTTAAAATATCAAAAAAATACGATAAAATATACTTAATAAAACACACATACTTTTAATGAAATGAAACAGTTTGTTCATCGTGGTTCGAAGACATATATCAAGAAGAGTAACATACTCATCATGAGTCCAAATGGGACCATAAACATGTCTTTAAATCATATGTGGCAAACAAGTCTTACCAACAGAGAGATCACTGTAGAGCTCTGGTTTTGCATGGCCCTGTAAGGTGGTGGGCCTGACCATTCTGTGCTGTCCATTAAGTTGCAGCACTGCCTCCTTGATGTTTTTTTCAGCCTCCACACGATGCCACTGGTCATCATTTAATGGCACTGGTGAGCGGACACTGAGCTCCATCTTCTCAGTACCAATGCCAAAAGAGAATAATACCACTGAGCCGGCTGGGGAATCAAACATATCAAACATTGGAAATAGTTACAATTTTCATCTAGAGACAGATAGTAATAAATACTGATTATTAATTTATCTCTGTTTACAGGTTATATACCACAAGCTTTTAAATCCTTATTCAAAAAGCTCTTACTTGATCCAGATGTTTTAGCTAAATAGACTGATAGACTCCAATTTATCCATGTAAACGGAAGGCTTTTTCCCATTTAAAAGTTAGGAATGGAGTTCCACAGGGCTCCATGCTGGGACCAATATTTTTTACATTATACATGTTTCACTTAGGTAATATTATTATAAAACAACACAGATATTTTAAAACAATGACAGACTCTGTTGTTTTCTCTGGTCTCCTCCCCAACTGAGCCAGGAGTGACAGCTGGTCACATTAGCTGCATGTCCAAAACATGATGTGAACTTTGTTAGGATAAATAGCATCATCCCACCTCTGATCAAGCAGCTCTATTTCTAGAAAAAGTTTATAATATCCTTCCCCCAGGAAACAGAATTGCAGTCTTACCCTTGTCTCTGCAGCTCCTCTTCTGCTTTTATTACCAAAAAAAACCACCTTTCCCTTCTCTTCTAAAGGCCTGTTAGTACATGAATTTATAATTCATCAAGAAATGTATTTACTCTAGCGTACAGAAATCTGGTTGCAGCAGGATAATTATGTTAATATAAATGAATCAACACCAGCGAGTCATACTAATTTGGCGGGGGGCGGGGTTGGCAGCAGTCTTCCACTCCAGCATAATTATCAGCCAAAAACCCAAACAGAGTTATAATTTATTTGACAGTTTTATTGGTTATCATCTATCGTCCACCTGGGCCTTACACAGAGTTTCTCTCTGATTTCTCAGACTTTTTATCTGATTTAGTGCTCAGCTCAGATAAAATAATTATTGTGGGTGATTTTAACATCCATGTAGATGCTAAAAATGACAGCCTCAACATGGCATTTAATCTGTTATTAGACTCAATTGGCTTCTCTCAAACTGTAAAAGAACCCACCCACCACTTTAATCACACTCTAGATCTTGTTTTAACATATAGCATAGAAACTGAACATTTAACAGTGTTTCCTGAAAACCCTCTGCTGTCTGAATTCATTGATTACACAGCAGTGGAGAGTAGACTTCATCACAGTAGATGTCTTTCTGAAAGTGCTGTAACTAAGTTTAAGGATATAATCCACCCACTGTTATCCCAAAAGGTTGAATCTGTTCATCTGGATGTTTTCAGTGGAAGAAACGTTTCGTCACTAATCCAGGTGACGTCTTCAGTCTCGGCTGATCAATGGACTGTCCTCACAGCCCATTGTTCATTCAGTGGGCTGGTTTCAGTCATTATGCAAATGTACTGTTTATAAGGTTTGGGGAAACCTGCAGTCAGCTGAGACTGAAGAAGTCAGCTGGATCAGTGACGACATGTTTCTCCCTCTGAAAACATCCAGATGAACAGAGTCAACCTTTTGGGGAAAATATATTAGATAAAAAGGACCTCATATCTCAGCTACACATGCTCAAAGGTCTCAACAGTATTCTAACACACTGTGCAATACACACACACACACGCACACACACGCACACACACTGACCCACCTCTGAGCTCAATGTGAAGGAAGCTGGTGCTTCCCAGGATTTCTAGAAAGACTCCATGAGTGGAGGATGTCTTAAAGTAGAAAGAGACGTCAGTGCTGGTTTCATCTCTCAAAGAAGGATAGTGGAGGTAAGAGGCGGGGCTTGTAAAGGAGGCCGCATTCCAGAAGTTTGCTATAGAAAATAACCACAAGACATAAAATATATTTATGTCATAAATATGACATGAAATTTCAACAACATGAAATATGTGTGCGCGTCTGTGTGTGTGTCTGTGTGTGTGTGTGTGTGTGTGCGCGTCTGTGTGTGTGTCTGTGTGCGCGTCTGTGTGTGTGTGCGTGTGTGTGCGCGTCTATGTGTGTGTCTGTGTGTGTGTGTGTGTGTGTGCGCGTCTGTGTGTGTGTCTGTGTGCGCGTCTGTGTGTGTGTCTGTGTGCGCGTCTGTGTGTGTGTCTGTGTGTGTGTGCGTGTGTGTGTGCGTCTGTGTGTGTGTGCGTCTGCGCGTCTGTGTGTTTGTGTGCGTGTGTGTGTGTGTGTGTGTGCGTGTGTGCGCGCGTCTGTGTGTGTGTGCGTCTGTGTGTGCGTCTGTGTGTCTGTGTGTGTGTGTGTGTGCGCGCGTCTGTGTGTGTGTGCGTGTGTGTGTGCGTGTGTGTGTGCGCGTGTGTGTGTGTGCGCGTCTGTGCGTCTGTGTGCGCGTCTGTGTGTGTGTGTGTGCGTGTGTGTGTGTGTGTGTGCGTGTGTGTGTGTGTGTGCGCGTCTGTGTGTGCGTCTGTGTGTGCGCGAATATGTGTGTGTGTGTGCGTCTGTGCGTCTGTGTGTGTGTGTGTGCGTGTGTGTGTGTGTGTGTGCGTGTGTGTGTGTGTGTGCGCGTCTGTGTGTGCGTCTGTGTGTGCGCGTGTGTGTGTGTGTGCGTCTGTGCGTCTGTGTGTGTGTGTGTGCGTGTGTGTGTGTGTGTGCGCGTCTGTGTGTGCGTCTGTGCGTCTGTGTGCGCGTCTGTGTGTGTGTGTGTGTGTGCGTGTGTGTGCGCGCGTCTGTGTGTGTGTGCGTCTGTGTGTGCGTGTGTGTGTGCGTGTGTGTGTGTGTGTGTGCGCGTCTGTGTGTGCGTGTGTGTGTGTGTGTGTGTGTGTGTGCGCGTCTGTGTGTGCGTCTGTGCGTGTGTGTGTGTGTGTGTGCGCGTCTGTGTGTGCGTCTGTGCGTCTGTGTGTGCGTGTGTGCGCGTCTGTGTGTGCGTCTGTGCGTCTGTGTGTGCGTGTCTGTGTGCGTCTGTGTGCGTGCGTCTGTGTGTGCGTGTCTGTGTGCGTCTGTGTGTGTGTGTGTGTGTGTGCGTCTGTGTGCGCGTCTGTGTGTGCGTCTGTGCGTCTGTGTGTGCGTGTGTGTGCGCGCGTCTGTGTGTGCGTGTGTGTGTGTGCGCGTCTGTGTGTGCGTCTGTGCGTCTGTGTGTGTGTGTGCGCGTCTGTGTGTGCGTCTGTGCGTCTGTGTGTGCGTGTGTGTGTGTGTGTGTGCGTGTGTGCGCGCGTCTGTGTGTGTGTGCGTCTGTGTGTGCGTGTGTGTGTGTGCGCGTCTGTGTGTGCGTGTGTGTGTGTGCGCGTCTGTGTGTGCGTCTGTGCGTGCGTGTGTGCGTGTGTGTGTGTGTGTGTGCGCGTCTGTGTGTGCGTCTGTGCGTCTGTGTGTGCGTCTGTGTGTGCGTGTGTGTGTGTGTGTGTGCGCGTCTGTGTGTGTGCGTGCGTCTGTGTGTGCGTCTGTGTGTGTGCGTCTGTGTGTCTGTGTGTGTGTGCGTCTGTGTGTCTGTGTGTGCGTGCGTCTGTGTGTGTGACTCACAGTCCCCTCGGCATCTGAGTGGCCCTACTGTTAGTTTGGCCTCAGATCCAGCTCTGCTTGTATCACCAACCACAACCTGACTGACTGGCAAGTGGTCTTTGTAGACCAACAGGCCCGAGTCCTCCTTCCTACACACACACACAGAAACAAGACATGACAGTCAGCTCAGGATTATGTCAGCTAAAAATATTTCCTTTACTTTAGATTTGATTTTTTCAATAAATCTTGTCTAATTTGTCTTATTACATCATTCACATATATATTTAAGAAAGTACTGTGAAGGGCTGATCAGGGTTTGGCACAAGCTTTCATTCAAACACTGAGTGAGGATAATGAGGATTAGAATCTGTAGGATGAAACCATAAACTCTAGTTTGTAACACGATGCAGCTCAGCTGAGCGGCTGAGTGAGGGTACACTCACCAGGCACGCAGGTCTGCATCACAGTTGCAGTAGTGTTTGGGATCAGTACAGTTGTGTTCAATACCACAGGCACACTTCTGGATCCCTGGTCCTGAACCCCCCCAGTAAGAATGCTTTTCATTGGCTCTTCCTAACCACCAAGTGAAAGGGACGCCATCTGGAGGTCGAAGCAAACAGCTACTCAGTGTACTGCTACTTAAACACTTCTGAACACACACATCACTCAAAAATATCAATTTTATGTTTGCAGTATGTGTTATAATAATATTGATGGGTATTCTGATGAACAGAGTAAACACGTTCTTTGTTAGTGAGTGAAAAGGTTGATAATAGGCATCGTCACCTGGACTGTTGAGCAGGCGGGACATTCGGCAAGCGTAGGCGACGTACTGCTCACAGTACTCTGCACTGCTGGTTACTGACAACATCTGGACACACGAGACAGACACGAGTATTCTGATTTGTCATTTGTCTGCTAAGAATGTTTATTCGTCTGTGATATTATCTGTAATGCTGAACTCTCGATTAACAATGCTTAGAAGATGCCTGTGTTTCTACTTCAGTGACACTTTTACTCAATTTGTGTCTGCATGTTTATTGTTAGCAAACTGCTTTGTTAAAAAACTAAAAGTGAAGTGCATGTATGAAATGGAGTGTGTAACATTAAGTGTGTACCTGTTCGTCAGTCATATTGTAAGATATCTGCAGCACTGCGTTTCCCTTGTCTGCACTGGATACTGAGGTCTGAGGAGAGAGGTCGTTCCTTAGCGAGGTCCAAACCACATCCTCTAAGAAAAACAACCAACATGTAAATATTCTCTACTCATTCTACATCACAGATTTACCTAAATACAATCAGTCATACGATAAACACGGAGAAAAGTGTTACTTGTAGTTTGTGCTTGAATATATTCTTCATGCTGGTTTAAATAAAGATTGAATATCTTACCTGTCATGTCACAGTGGACTCTGAAAGGGTTTATAGAGCCACTGCCATCTGGGTCTATCCAGTAGCTGGCCGAACTCTTCCCTTGGTGCTTATACTCCTCACACGATTGCTGATACAGTGCTATGGAGGGGAAGCAACGTATAGTCTGTCTTTCTGTATGCATCCATTTCCACCATAGAGAGTCAGACGCAAAAGCCAAAAAGTTGGGACCAATATGACACAAGTGAGTAGCTTGTCCCAAAGTTGGAACTACCTGATGAGGATTTTTAGATCAAACTTCTGCTTTTCTCTTGGAATCGTCTCGAAAAGTAGCCCTAGGCACTCAGTTCAGTCACAGCCTCGAAGACTGCCGCTGGTGCCTATCAATATTATGACTTGTGTCTGCAGCCATGTGAGGTTGCATGGAAAATATTGGTTGTACTAATAATAGTACTGTATTTGAATAAAGGGAGGAAAAGTATATTTGATTTAGATAAATGCAGAATGATAGCCTCAGAACTAGATGATAATAGGATCTGGAAGGATGTTGCCCTGACTGTACTGATGAGGAAACCTGATCTCATCAGAATTTTCCTGAAATCGGTGGGCAGAGGATTAAAAAACAAAAACACTCATGTTTGAGCGCTACCTTCAGCCTAAAAGAATGAACTTGATAAAGAATTCTTTCAGGGAACCTGGGCAAATAGATCATGAAATAACCAACTAACTAAAAACTAGTCTTATGATTAACATAACATTAGGATTACCATTGGTTAAACAAACGCCAGTGTATACATGCACTTACAGGTATGGCAAGTAGCTCCAGTGTAGCCAGTGCCACTACAGTTGCAGGTGAATGCGTCCCATGTCTGAGAACAGTGACCGTTGTGCTCACAGTGGTTTGGAACACACCTGACATAAAACAGCAGGAAACTTATGAGCACTCAGTGAGAACACAGCTCTGACTTTAACCCCTCTCCACCCTCCAGACTGATGCAGGTCCCATGAACAATACACTGTGTTTTTAATTCTTTTATCACAATCTTAGGTTTGGACTTCTGGGATATATACCTGTCTATAATGGCACACATATCTAGGCTGACATTTTCAAAAGTTCCAATGAGGCCCTGCTCCACCGCCTTGAGGTCCACCAGGTGATCATCTATGTGGATCATCTGCATGCAGCCCTGGAAGGAGCGCTGATGTGATCTGGTGTTCGTTTGCAGAAAATAACCTAGAGAAAGACGAAGAGCATCAAAGGCATTATTATCACCAGCAAAGACGTATCCTGGAATTAAGCTGGTGAGGACTGCACAGTTTAATCTCATTTTATGTATGATTCAAAACATGAAATTATTTCAGGCACCAAAAATCAATGCAAGCTTCTGTGAAAATAAAGTCATTGTGCTTTAGGACAAACATCTACTTTCATTTTGTTTGATAATTAAGAAACTAATTTTACCCACACGGTTGTAGCAGTCAGTCATAGCCTACCCTGTCATTCCAAATTGCTGTGACACTTTTTAAATTCACACTTGCATCAGTGCTGCTTGATCATGCTGTGTTGGTGTTGTGTTTTTAGGAGAAAACTTGGACACACTTAATAAAACATCAAATTACTCTGGAATATGTTTACTCCCGTTTTTCAGTGATCACCTCCAAAGTAATAGGTTCCTCCAGTCTGGATCTGGATGGGGATAGCTGTTCTAACTGTGGAGGCCTCATCTCCATCAACTGTCAGCATTGCATAGTTTTCCAGTGCATTCAGGTGGACACTATGCCACTGTCCATCATTCAGACCTGAACCTATGAGGAAAAACACATGCAGAAAAGTTTAACAGGAAAACATAGCAGCCATCGAAGTGAAGACAAAGAGACCAAAAAGGGACCTCGAGGTAATAATTAAACAACCGAAGACTCTAAAAGCCAACAAGCTGAGCTCACTTGATGAAATGTCTATACGTGTGTTCTTCTTCTGTGTCACATTCATATAGACGGTGATTTTTCCCTCCGTCAGGCCCAGCTCCACCCAGCCATCCGCCAGGGCGGTGAACATCAGAAGGCCGTTGGGATTCCACGTCCTGAAAGACAGACTGACTGACAGGGTGTCACTGTCAGTCTGACCCGGCAGCCGCAGGAAGGATGTGGAGTTGAAGAAAACTGGGGAGGTGTTGGATTCGGCGCAGGAAAATGTCAGGTTACGCTACAGTGGAAAAAAGAAACCGATAACCGATATAATAAGAGATTCATGGAGTAGGTATGCAATACCTAACAGACTTTTATTGTGAATCGTCATTTTATTTGGTGCTTAAAGTGTGTAGAATAAAGACTTGATGCTATATTTTCCACTTCTGTCAGTCCTCTAGGGCCAGCATAGGTCTGGGTAACATGAATGTCATCAAATGTTGAGACGTGGATCCACGTGCATGTCTGTTTTTATGACGCCACGGACATTTTCACAGTGAATACGTTACTAAAAGCCAGTCTATTCACAGACTGCACTCACATGTGTGATATAGACGAACTCCAGTCAATTTGAACATCTGAGCTAAAAACACAGTGGTTATTATGGAGTGGAAAAAACAAACTGGTAATCAAAATTAGTTCTAACGAGTCAGACAAATTTCAGACAAGAAATGTGCCACCTGAAATCCGAACAAGATGTCAGGAGAGATTCAAAATCCATTCTTAGATGAAAACAGCAGTCTTAGTGTGGGAAGTAGGCTACAGTATTCTGGTTTTAGTTTCAGATAACAACACCCATGGGTGCCGCCAACTAATCACAGATTCACTGCGGTTAATTGGCAGCCTGTGATTACACTGCACTGTTCAATGCACTGTCAGTCAGGTGGTCCATTTAGAACAAGTCTCAGATCAGACCACTGAAAAATGTCTCTTAGCTTTGAAGAGACGAGGGTTATGTTGGATTGTTTATGACATTTAAAAGAGCAGACCAAAATCTAAAAAAACTTTGGAAGTCAATCCGAGAATCAGAGACGTTCTTCACTGACAAGGGGATCAGCTGGAAGTTTATTGCTTAGCGAGCAGCTCGGTGGGGTGGCTTCTGGGAAAAGCCTGAGAAATCTGTGAAAACAAATCCAAAGAGTGTCCTGGGAGGGCTTCGCTGAACTTTGAGGAGCTAACTAGTATACTGACAGAAGTAGAGGCGATATTGAGGCCTCGGTCCTCTGCATACAGTGGTGCTTCAGAGTTCCAGAGTTGGGCAAAGACTCGCTTCTCTTCCACCAAAGACAGTATTTCCCCGTCACAGGTTAATGTAAGCTGGGAGGGGTCAAAGATGGAGCTACTGCCAGACACTCTTAACCAGCGTTTGGAGCTGCTGGCGGTGTGACTACTTAATGGACTTCAAATCTCCTAACAAGTGTGAAACACACATTTCACACTAGTGAGCAGTAAAAAACACCCAGTGTGATGAATGTGGGAGATGATGTCCTGGTTGAAGAGAATAACTCACCCAGACAAACGTATTTCCTCGGACACAGCTGTTCCTGCATTGTTCACAGTTTAAAGCTTGCTGAGGAGACCTGCTCAGTTACTACGTCCACTCCAGATAAGTAAACGCACTGTACTGAAGCAGCTGGATACTGATGAACAGCTGTTAATCAGGTGGGACGATGTTGTGATTTAATGATCCTTTACATGTTACTGGCTTCTTGGACATGCAGGAAACACTAAAACATGCTGTCCTTGTCATTTACTGCAGTGAATATGAAGAAAATGTGTTTAAACAGTTAATGGTAATTATTTATTTTATTGTAAAAGCTTGTTACAGGAAGTGTTTTATTTTGAAGAGCACTTGATACTGTTGACCATAATATTTTATTACAGCGACTGGAGCATGCTGGTATTAAAAGCAGTACGCTGCACTGGTTTAAATCAGTGTTTTGGAGCCACGGCGCATATTTAAGGGTTTGTAAGTAAATGAGAGAAACATTACATGTAGTTTTAGATATTTGTGTGAACAGTTATGTTTTTGAAAGAAAATTTTCCAATGAAGATGAACTTAATAAATTGTGCGTAAATAATCACTTTTTATTTAGGTTTGGATAAACACATTTGTAAAGTAGTTTTAAGTGTGCTTCGTATTTGTGAGCGGATTGGATCAAGTCGTCAGAAAGTTACAGACAAATCTTCGTTTACGCTGGTGGATCATATTGTTCTGCAGGAGGTTTCTTCCTGTTAAAAGGGAGTTTTTCCTTCCCACTGTCACCAAAGTGCTTGCTCATATGGTTGTTGAGGTTTTCTCTGTTTTCTCTGTATTGTTGGAGGGTCTTTACCTTATAATATAACTTATTTACTTACTGTTGTTGTGATTTAGTGCTATATAAATGAAACCGAATTAAATGCATCTGTTTACACTGACGGCGTCATTTCATTGGACGAATACAGAATTTATTATTTTGAACCACACTAGATTTGTCAGATCTCAAAAAACAGATGTGACCAATCAGACCACTTCATTTGGCAATGAATATGCTCGTAGCTCAAAAGCGTGCATGGGCACTGAATATACAGCGATATGGTAATAGTATTAACACAAAGCTCATCACTTTTGATTTTAAGATAGAATTTTGGCAGGAGTGTTTCTGAGAAGGTAGTCAACCCCATCCCTCCTTGTATGGGCAGGACTATGGGATGTCTGGCTCATTGCTAAAGGCCATTTAGTCCTTGCACAACAGTAAAGAGAGATTGTTTTGTTTTGCTGGCAATAAGTCAGACTTGTCTCCGGTGGATCTTGGACTCTGCTGTACTTTATCAACGATTCTGTTCATAGTTTTTAATAGACAAAACATCTGGGCAAGGACAGTTTCTACTTTGGTGGCCTTAGGTTTCAATTTTTACATTTGCAGATGATGTGGTTCTGTTGGCTTCATCAGGTGATAACTGAATGTGAAGCAGTGGTAATGAGAATCTACCCCAAGTGCAGGTGGAGGAGTTTAGGTATCCCAGTTCATGAGTGAGGGGAGGACAGTGAGATTGCTAGACAAACTGGAGCAGCATCTGCAGTTTACCCATCTGTTGTTGTGAAGAGGGAGCTCAGCATTAAAGCAAAGCTGTCGATGTACCAGCCAATCTTCATTCTTCAACCATAGCAACAAGTTCTGAGTAATGACCAAAAGAATGAAGAAAGAGGTTTCTGGTTCTTTGAAAGAATCAAACTCTGGTTTGTCTTCCCTCTTAGTGTGGTTTGTTTGTGTAGACGTGAGCACAGTAATTGCACTTGGGCACAGACCAAAACAACTGCACCAAGACCTCCTCCTTCAAACAGTCTCAGTGTGGTTGTTGCGGTGGTTCCTTTATGGTATAAATGTGACCTCAATCTGAATAAACTACCCAGTGTACATTTCAAAACTGAGCTGAAAAGCTTCCTGTAGCAACAAACGCTTTGCATTCTGGGAAGTAGCAGTGAAATCAACAAATATTCTCCCTGTTCTCTAATGCTCCAAAACACAGCACCTTCTTGCTGTATTTACTTTTATTGATCCTGCCCAGAATAATCTACCAGGTGGTTTGTAGTGATGCACTTTGGTTCACCTGGAATTTTCTCAGTGTGAAAAGACACCAAATCATGGGGCAAAACTACAGCTGATTCAGACCACAGTAAACTGGTTTATAGGTATGAGAATGCCCTAAATCACTGCTGCAGAACAGCCTCACAGGCATGAGTGTTACGGACCACTTTGCTAATCTGCTCAGGACAAGTTTGAGCAGCAGTGAAGAAACTACCGGAGCTCCTTTTAATGTTCTGACAGGTCGAAAGTGTTTGGTTTTCAAAGCTCGAGGCTTTAACAGGTTAGAGACTGTTTGGGACACATCCACAGGAGCAACTTATTCTTTTCCAAGAGTTTTCTGTCCAGTAAAAACAATTAAATGCACTCAATTAACTTTGTTATTTAACAAGATCCCAGTAAAGAAGAAAAAATATTTTATATTGTCTAGCACTTTAGCCATTTTAAGGAACTTTTATTGCTATAAAATGAAATTCATTTGCAATTTTCTTGTGCTAAGTTAATGCTAAGTTCACTTTTGACCTGCTGCAGAGGTTAACACAAACAACAGTGGTATATGGTTTAAAAAAGTACATTTAGAGCTGTTTGGGTCATGACGAATTGAGGCATATTACTGAAGCTGAAGAATTTCTTTTTGAAAAAGAAGAGTTTTCCTCCACAGACGAGTGTCCATGACATATTTAGTTTAGGAAAAGATGCAAACTGCCAAATAACAAACAAACTGCGAAAGGGTTTTTAAGAGCATTGTACAAGTAGCATTCCAGTCTACATTTAGTCAAGGCTGGGCACATAAACACAAAGAGAAGACACTTCTTACAAAGCTGGTGGTGTCAACCTTCTTCCTGCGCACCAAACTAGTGATGTTTTCCCCGTTGTAGGTAATTCCCTCCATGCAGCCTACAAAGTTCTCTTTGCCTCCTGAGGTTGGCTTCACAGACACAGGAAGTCCTCCAAAGCTGATCTGAGGACACACAGCAGAAAGGAACACTGGAGGATACTGCATCTCTGCAACCAACACACAGTCAAATCATTCACTTTTTAAGGTCTCGTAATAATAACAGACAACAACCACTTCACCCGATTGTGAGCAGTAAATTAATATTTCAGGCATCACACAGATGAACCGCAGTAATGTTGCAAACTGTAGGAATACCAGCAGGAATAAATGGACTCTTTCCGAATTCAGACATCAGATAAGTTTCAAATACACAGTGAGATAAGCTTTATACAGTGTTGTTAAAGTGTTTGCCTCCTTCCTGACCTATTTTTTTTGTATGTTAAACACTAAATCAAACAAATGTAAATATTAGACAGCAAACACAAAGTGCAGTTTCTAAATGAAGGTGTTTATTATTAAGGGAGAAAAACCAACATGGCCCAGTGTGAGAAGTGACTGAAAATCAAAATCACTTTAACAAATCTCTTAAACAGGACCTGCCTGACAAAGATCCTCAAAACCCAGACATCAGGCTCTGATTCACAGAAATTCAGGAACAAATGAGAAACAAAGTAAATGAGATCTTTCAAACTGGAAAAAGTTATAAAGCCATTCCTAAAGCTGTGGGTCTCCAGTGAACCACAGCTATTGAAAACATGGCCGGCTGATCCTTACTCCAAGAGCACAGCAACGACTCATTCCAGAGTTCACAAAAGACTCCAAGACCAACATCCAAAGAACTGCCTCAGCTAAGGTCGGTGTTCATGACTCCACCATAAGAAAGTCACTGGGCAAAACTGGCCTGCGTGGCGAGTTCAAAGACGAAAAGAACATAAAGCCTGGTCTCAGTAATGCCAGAAAACATCTTGATGATGCCCAAGACGTTTGGGAAAATACTCTGCAGACTGAAGAGATAAAATTTGAACTTTTTGGAACATGTGCGTCCCATTTCATCTTGCGAGAAAACAGCACAGCATTTCAGAAAAGGAACTTCATACCAACAATAACATATGGTGGTGGTAGTGTGATGGTCTGGGGTTGTTTTGCTTGCTGTGGTAAATGGAACCATGGATGTTCCTGTGTGCCAAAACATCCTGAAGGAGAAGATCCGGCTATCTGCTGGTGACCTCGAGCTAGAGCTGGGCGATAGAACGATAACGGTATGTATTGCGAAATAACTTTTTCTCGATAGAAAAAATAAACTATTGCGATAGGCCTTACTCTCTTAAAAAAACAAAAGAAAAGAACAGCCAATCCAAATTAAGTAGCGCAGAGCCGAACCAATCACAGCCGCAGCGTCACGTCACGTGACTTGTTACGTACAGCACAAGTGCCAAGCCGCACATGTGTAGTTTGGGAAGCAGCCAGCCGGGCTGCCCAGGTAATGGAGGAAATGAGTGTGCCGACTAGAGAAAAATCAACCGAGAGCGTGGGTGACCAGGTTACCGAAGAGAAAAGGGATGATGGTTCCAATGCCGGAGAGATTGTCGAACGGAAGGGCCACAGAAGTTCCGTAGTGTGAAGGTATTTCGTAGTGATGTGTCGGTTGCGAACGAAATGGCTCTTAGAGCCAGATTTTTGACGTGAACGACGCGAGCCCTGGGGTTTTTTTCTTTCTTTCTCTCACCCTCTCTCTCGCACTTTTTTTCCGCTTCACTCCGCACGCGAGCCTTGTGCTTTGCGCTGGGAAGAGGGGGGAGGGGCGGTAGTTACACTCGCAGTAGCACAGGAACAGAGCGGGAGGGAGAGAGAGAAAGAGAGCCAGGGACAACAACATCACATTAGAAAGGTATAGTAATCATCCACAACTATTTTCAGTTGCGGATGATAAAGGATTCAGAAAGTTCAGAAAGCTATACAACAAGGAGAGATTGAGAATTTCCTTTTAGTTCTCAGTTTATTTGATATTGACAAAAGTTTCAGTTTTGTCTGTTCTTCTGTAAAACAAACTAAGATTTATTTTTAGAATTAAAATTTTGTTTCTAAGTGGAATTGACAATTTAGTCTGTTTGTTTGTTTTATTTTGAAACTTAAACGCTTTAGCGGCTGCCTTTTGTGTAGTTTGCAATATTTGCCTTTATTTATCTGAAAAAGTCTCATGTTCCTTAAGTACATCTGCCCTGTTGAACTTATTATGGGAAATAAATATTTTAATTAAAACAAGCTGCTGATTATTTCACATTTTACTTGTGAGCAACGGCACATTTAAATCTTACAAATATAGTTATTTGGCTTATATCGTGATATATATCGTTATCGCCTGAAATGAAAAAAACATATCGTGATATGAAAAAATCTTATATCGCCCAGCTCTACCTCGAGCTGAAGCGCACTTGGGTCCTGCACCAGGGCAATGATCCAAAACACATCAGCAAGTCCACCTCTGAACGGCTGGAGAAAAACAAAATGAAGACTTTGGAGCGGCCTAGTCAAAGTCCTGACATGAATCCGATTGAGATGCTGTGGCACGACTTTAAAAAGGTTCATGCTCGAAAACCCCCCAATGAATTATAACAACTCTGCAAAGATGAGTGGGCCAAAAACACCTTCACAGCTGTAAAAGTCTCACTGCCAGTTATGGCAAAGACTTGACTGCAGTTGCTGCCAAGTGTGGCCCAACTAGTCATTAGGGTTTACGGGGCAATCACTTTGTCACGTGGGGTCATGTAGGTTTGGATTTCTTTTACCCTTAAATAAGAAACACCTTCATTTAGAAACTGCGTTTTGTGTTCACTTGCACTCTTGCTGCAGTCCTGCTACAAAGACACTCATCTCTTCTTCATGCTTTGTGTGGACTGGGGCGATCGTGGCTCAAGAGTTTGGAGTTCGCCTTGTAATCGGAAGGTTACTGGTTCGAGCCCCAGCTTGGACAGTCTCGGTCATTGTGTCCTTGGGCAAGACACTTCACCCGTTGCCTACTGGTGGTGGTCAGAGGGCCCGGTGGCGCCAGTGTCCGGCAGCCTCGCCTCTGTCAGTGCGCCCCAGGGTGGCTGTGGCTACAACGTAGCTTGCCATCACCAGTGTGTGAATGTGTGTGTGAATGTGTGTGTGAATGGGTGGATGACTGGATATGTAAAGCGCTTTGGGGTCCTTAGGGACCATAAAGGCGCTATATAAATACAGGCCATTTACCATTTACTGTCTGATGCCTTGGATGGTTGACCCCAGTATTTAAGCTCATTCACCTTCATTACCTCCATTGCTTCCAGCTTCTGCTTTGTACCCGTCTCACACTAGAGTATCAAAAGTATCAAGAAAACTGAGTACAAGAACAAAAAAAACCCAAAAAACACCACTGGATAATAATCTAAACAAACAAAAATGCTTAATTTTAACAAATAAGAATGCTGATTTTAAAAAATGAACACTATTGGTTGACAATAGCTTTTAGATGTGATCCTGATATCATGCTCTGATTTCCGCCACAAAATATTCTATTTTTAAATCAGCCCTGAGCTCCCAAACAGCCATTCAGTAATGTTTTTTAGCCGCATCCTTGCAGACAGTGAATGAAATTATGAAGTGATGCGAATTTATGGATCCTAAATGATTAAATGGTCAAATTCTATTGAAAGACAATATCTTAAATATTGAGCCCATCTTTCACAAAATAATTGAGCCCCAGTCATTTTAACTAATTGACCTAATTATTTGTGAACTGTTATCATTACAGAATTTCCTCAGTGTTGTGGTGTTGCTGTGCCAAAGCAGGAACTGTGCGTGAAACATGAAGAGTGGGTTCATTTCTGCCAGAATCTTTACTTTTACTGTCAAAGGTAAATTTTTTTCTCCACCAACGATCTGTTCAAGAGTTACTCTTACTAGTGTGCTATGCACAGTGCCCTGAGATGGAATCTTTTTGATTTTTGAAGTGTATAAATAAATTAAACTGGGTTCACATATAACTGTAACTTGAATGATGAAACCTGTGCTGTGGCTGACAGGGCCGATGGATAACTAGGACATACATTAGCAGCAGATACGCGTACCTGTGTACACATATCCTCTAACACTGAAGCCTCAGTTGGAGTCATTAAAAGGAAGCAGCAGCTGCTTTAACTTATATCAAGTTTCACTGCATGCCTAATATAACAATAAACATCAGCAGAACCTCATTCATACTGGAGATGAGGACCTGAAAGTGAGACTACCTTCATATAAAACAAACATTGTTTGTTCACATATAAACTTCCTTTCGAGGTGACGTCCAAACTAAGATATTAAGACTGGAGAGGATTCTTAGAACCTAGCAAGTAGTTCATGAAATAAGTTTTGTGAGTCTGTCTCTATGTGTTACACCTGCGACAAACTGGCGACCTGTCCAGGGTGCACCCCGCTTGTACCCCGCCCATACCCCGGCTCTCCCCCTGTGGCAGATGGAATAGGCTCCAAACCCCCCACAACCCCGATAAGGATAAGCGGAAGAGAATGGATAGCTGAAAGCACATTTTATTTCTATAGCACATTTAAAACCAAAGTGCTTACACATAAATAGAATAAACAGGTTCCTACTAATTGAAAACACACATATTCACAGTTTGAGTCAAACATATGTAGGGTGTCCCGAGGCTAACGTGATAAACTGAGCCACGTGGAAGGTGTACCTCATAGTCCAGGTCCAGGTGATCAAATTCTCCATTGGTCCTGAACTGCTGAGTATGGTGGTCTAAAGTAAAATTGACATTCCTGCGATAACGCTCGATGACAACCGAGTGCCAGTGGTCATCATCCAGCAAGCTTCCACTGGTCACAGCCGTGTGACCCTGAATAGAACCATTCTGGTTGCTGCCTGGACAGACACATACCAGATCATTCATGAAATCAGTGGTTAATAAAGTCCATTTTAACAGAACACACTCTGATACGAACACCAAGAAGATTGGAAGGCTACCTAAGTTGATGCTGAGCAGCAGTCTTGCTCTGTGAAGCTCGAGGGAAATGTAGTCCCCCTGCTGTCCCTCTCCATGAAGCAGGACCCCATTTCCTGCTGTGGTCCGAAACTTCAGAGAGATGACGTCCTTCACAATTTTTAACTTTTTACTCCTGAAGCGGTAGGAGATGACCCCATGCCCATCAAAACTAATCACATCAGCCCCTGAAAGATGCAAAAGCAAAAGTATGAACTCATTAAAAATTATTAAATGAAAGTTAAACACTAACATATAATTCAAAGTATAGTATAGTTGTGACTTTTAGCAAGTTGTTTCATCAATACGTAGACATCAGCGATAAGAATACAAAGGGATTGTAGTCTGCTGGCCCTGAGACTTTGTAACACAAACACATACATTTGACACAATTTATAACTTTCGGTACATAGCAGAGAAGTTCTCAGCCATCAGCAGCTTTTAGGAAAGATCTTTTCCTGCACAGTCTAAATCTCACCTTAACAAATGTACTGCGGACACTTTCCACCAAGTGCAACTTCTTGTTTGCACAGAGATGATTTTCTGCTTGTAGTGTGAGCTTGTTGTATGTCACAGAACCTGTTACTGCACAGACCGAGTGCAGCTGAGCGTAATGTGCCAGCACCATGCAATCATCATTCGTGGCCTGAGAAGCTGATCTGAATAGCAAAGCCTCTTACATCAACTTACTCTCAGCTACACTTGCATGACTGAGAAATCTAAAAAAAAAAAAATCATAAACTTAACTATCTACAATCTGCAGTTAGGACAACAGTTTGCAGCTGAAAGTCCAACTGTTGTATCTCACATGGAAAGAAAAGGAAGAGAGCGAACTTCACTCAGAGATGGAGAAAGATGAGAAAGACAAGAGAGGAGAGGAAGAAGAGAGCTTAGATTTAAAGGGAAGGACTGCTGTTTCATAAACTGGAAGGTTAAAGCTAACATGTAAAGTCCTCATGTTTTTAAATCACATATCTGTACTTGTGACATTATGTTTTTTCATAGCAATTAGACCATGATCATAGCTCCTCCTGAACTACATTCTAAAATCAGTCAGGTTCTTGCTTCTTTCTGTCCTCCTGCTGAGCCAAACATTCGAAATAATATTGGATTCTTCTCTGGGCCTTGACTCACATGTAAAATCTGTTTACCAGCTTGGCCGAATCGTCTCTTTCTGCCTCCAAGCCAAATGCTGCAGCCAGACTACTGACAGCAAACTCTCATTACTCCTATTTTATATTCTTTACATTGGCTCCCAATAGATTTTAGAATTAGTTTACAAATTCTTGTTTTAACATACAGAGCACTACATGGTCCCAGATTTTTCATCCCAGCTTCTTACAAAACACGCTGCTGCTCGTTGTCTGCGCTCACAGAGTTTGTTGGTTGTTCCCCGAACACGACTGAAGAGGAAAGAGGACAGTCCACCACCACAACTACGTTTGGTTTACTCTGGATTCTTTTAAAAAGCAGTAAAAACTTTTCTGTTTAAACAAGCTTTCTGTTGAGGTTTTTTTCTTAAACTACCTGTTAATCTTACCGTGTTTCATTGAATTGTCTATGTTGTCTATTTTGGTACCAAACGTACTGTTTAATTTAGCCTTTGTGTGCAGCGCAAAAAATCAAAATAGTTAAACTATCTGGTGCACTGGTCAGCAACACTGAAACATCTTTGGTCCACGGTGATGCCCATGGGTTCCAGACTTCAGGCAGTCATTGACTCCTGCAAAGGATTTTCATCCTCATTGGGTTTTAAATCGACTGTAGTGGTGTACAGAGGCACAACTACAAGAAATGTATATTTGTCCAACAAATGATGAACTGTACTTTCCAGTTTTCAAGAACTGCCTATCCTGTAGTGTAGCCACAGGAGCCTCTTCTAATTCACAGTCAGTGAGAAGCAGGCCAGACACAGGCCAGGTGTCCACAGGTCACTGACTGTATCTACATCCACTCATCCACATCATATGCATGGTGTTTCATTCAGGTATTCTTCAGCTTGCACTCACAGTATGAGCAGCCATACAGCTCCAGGCGCACCCCGATGCGACCCTCCCTGCTCCAGTCCACTGGGATGAAACGGATGTAGCGGGCCAGGATGGCATACTGCAGCTCATGGCGAACTACACCCTCGCTGTTTACATTCCCTTCAAATGTCTGAAACAACATAAATGTTTTAAAAAAGAGAAAATGCATTTTTTGTTTTAAAAATGAATCAAATAACATTAAACCACAATTTATTTATTTTTTTGGTTAATTAGAAAAGTGAAAGGGAAAAGCACCTTCAGGCGACTGTTGATGTGATTTGGTGTTATATTTAAAAAAAACTGAGTTCAAATGAAATCGCAGGTTTTGTCCCAGTTTGCACCTGATAATAACACTGTACCCACCATTAATCCATAAATAGTTGTGACTCTAGGGATCTAGTGATAAACTGAGCAAATACAAACACACCTCACGGGTCCAGACCTCTGAAACTGTCACTGACTCACACTGCAACATTACACACAGGCCTATGTTACAGTGTGAGAACGAGGAGTAAAAGAAGAAGACTTGAAGGAAGAGGAGTAATAGTTTCAGTAATAACACCGTGCCACAGATCTAAATTTAAAATATTACATCTGTCAGGGTTTAGTCTTCCTAAACCCTGACAGATGTAATATTTTACCTTCCCATCAGCGTCGACTTGAAATGATATTTGTGTCGATAAGTTGGTCAGACTGATTTCCTTACCCAAAAGTTTCCATCCTGTAGATAAGGTCTCCAGTTTTTCTGTGTGTCACTGTAAAGTAGCCGATACTTTGTGGTCCAATCCGAGCTACTATAGCAACCCTGTGTTGCTATGGCAAGCACCTGCTTCTTAGAACCAAGGTCTACTTGTAGCCACGGGTAACGGTCTGTATCCAATGGGGACCACCCTCCAGAACCTAGATTTGGGGATGTTGTAAGTTTGGGAAGGGTTAAAGATGTCAGAGAAAAAAGTGAGCAGATCAAGAAAAAACTACATTTTGAGCCTAATCATCTTCAGTGTCCTATAGAAGCACATCTGCACTACTTTGTCTGGATAATTATTTTGAGGCTTTGCCCACACTAACTTTAATTTCAATAGTCACCAAGGCAAAAAAACTGCACACATGAACTCACATGCCAAATCTGATTTTTAAAAACAGTGAAAAAATTTGCTTTTCACCAAAATAACTCTTAAAATGCTCACAGATGATGTATTTACAGCCTAAAGTTTAACAAATATATAAATTCTCATTTATATCTAATCTGGATCATCTCTTAAATTAAATAGTCAATTGGTCATTATTATTTTATACTTTTATCATTTACATATGCTCTAGAAGCAGCCAGATGTTTATAGTCAGATAAGGTAAAACTTCACATGGGAGCCAGTAAATCCACAAATCATAGTTTAGTATATTTACAGTGATATTAAAAAGAAAAAGGTCGAGCTCATACCTTCATGAGAAGTTACTGAGCATTAGAACTGCTAGTTCAGTGTTCAATGTTAGTTTATGACAAGATCAACACTTTATGGTGATGTTGGATGTTTCAGCCTGAGTCCAAGTCAAAGTTAAATAAACATGTTCAGCTGAGGGTACAGGACTGCATTTCAGCAGGACTCTACAAACCAGTTTCTTCTTTGACATAATTATACAACTAATACATATTCGCATTGTGAGCTATAGCCTTAACAGAAGCCAGCATTTAATACCAAAGCTATAAAAATGCAGCCATGAATGGACCCAGAAACTTTTTTAATATTAACCCCTCCGCATACCCAGAAATACAAACACCATCATCCACAATATTCCCGACGCATACCTTGTTTCCGGGTGAGTTTGGCATAACCAGCTCCATTTCCTCGGCTGTACAGTGACGAACTGGTGAAGGAGCTGTATGGAAGAGGAGTGGCCAAGCTGTCCTCACACTTCCCTGAAGCAGAAACAGAAGCCCACACATGTTTCCTTTAATGCTACCAGCAGGTCAACGTTTTACAGTGTGCTGTACTTCTACATCGCATCCTCACCATATCAGCATGTCACAATCTGACTGTGAGAACATTAGCTGCTGAATTTAGTTCAAAGCAAAAATAGCTTCCCACAGCTGTGTGACTGACTGACATCTGTTAGTTTTGTTGAACATGTCCAGTGATGGTGACGTGAGCTTTCAGGGAGTTGGATTAACAATGTAAATGTTGATAACTAAACATAATCCGCTCTTCATGTCGATACCAAAGTTGGCTTTGAGGACATTATTTTACACTCTAATGACAACTGATTGATGTGTCTTCATACAAACAAACTGTAGTAAAACACCAAAATCCATCATTTGGACATTTTGTTCCACTTGTACAAAAAACGAATGTTCTGGTCCAAATGTTTATCAAACAACTGAAAGCTGACTGAACATTTTTAAAATACTGGGATAACTGTAGCCAAGGTTAACATGACATCGCCAACAACATTAACTCATCTATATAACTGACACTGGGAGGTTAGGAGAAGTGTGAGGCTGATGCTGCTGATCTCAGTTCTGTGAACATTTTGATGGAAACTGATGAAACTGGGTGTGATGACACGGTAACAACAAAAAGATGTTACTGACTGCGTCTGAGATTATCTGTTTGATGTGTTTAGAGTCCGGTGATAACATTTGATGAACTACACACTGACTGCTATGAGAGGAAAAGACCAGAATACTCAGCACAGTAATATATCTGATGTATAACATATGTGTCTGAAATACAGGGTGGGCCATTTATATGGATACACCGTAATAACATGGGAATGGTTGGTGATATTAAAGTCCTGTTTGTGGCACATTAGTATATGTGAGGGGGCAAACTCCTCAAGATGGGTGGTGACCATGGTGGCCATTTAGAAGTCGGCCATCTTGGATACAACTTTTGTTTTTTCAATAGGAAGAGGGCCATGTGACACATCAGACTTATTGGTAATGTCACAAGAAAAACAATGGTGTGCTTGGTTTCAACGTAACTTTATTCTTTCATGAGTTATTTACAAGTTTCTCTTTGTTCACAGCCATTGACATGTCGAAGAGGTTAACATGTGAGGAGCGGATCGAAATCGTGTTGATATCTGGTGAACGCAGTAACCGGGTCATTGCAGCAGATTTCAGTGCAAGACACCCTACGAGACCACCCATCTCCCATGCTACAGTCAGCAAACTGCTTGCTAAGTTTTGTGAAACTGGTTCAGTGTTGGATTTGCCAAAATGTGGACGCAAGAAAACTGTCACTAATGAAGAAACATCAGTGGCTGTCCTAGCTTCATTCAGCAAGAGCCCACAGCGTAGCACTCGCCGCATGTCACTGGAGAGTGGCATTAGTCGAACATCCCTTCGGCGGATATTAGCTACTCACAAATGGCGCCCTTACAAACTCCGGCTACTGCAGCATCTCAACGAGGATGACCCAGATCGGCGCACAGAATTTGCAGAATGGGCAAAACAAAACTTGGAACAGGACCCTCAGTTCACGCAGAAGATTTTGTTCAGTGATGAGGCAAACTTTTATGTGAATGGTGAAGTTAACAAACAAAACCACCGCTATTGGTCTGACACTAACCCACATTGGATGGATCCCTCTAAGACTGTTGGAACAACAAAAGTGATGGTTTGGTGTGGTATATGGGGCACAACGATAGTGGGTCCATTCTTCATCAATGGAAACCTCAAGGCCACTGGATATCTGAAATTGCTACATGATGATGTGTTTCCCTCTTTATGCACTGAAGCTGGCACGTTCCCTGAGTTTTTCCAGCAAGATGGTGCACCACCACATTATGGGTGCCAGGTCCCAGCATTCCTAGATGAACAGTTTCCTGGAAAGTGGATTGGTCGTCGTGGGCCAGTTGAATGGCCCCCAAGGTCTCCCGATCTGACCCCCTTAGACTTTTATCTTTGGGGTCATCTGAAGGCAATTGTCTATGGTGTGAAGATACGAGATGTGCAGCACCTGAAACTACGGATACTGGATGCCTGTGCTGGCATTTCTCCTGCGGTGTTGCTATCAGTGTGTGAAGAGTGGGAGAAGAGGGTTGCACTGACAATCCAACACAATGGGCAGCACATTGAACACATGTTATAAGTGGTAAGAAACTTGTAAATAACTCATGACGGAATAAAGTTACGTTGAAACCAAGCACACCATTGTTTTTCTTGTGACATTACCAATAGGTTTGATGTGTCACATGGCCCTCTTCCTATTGAAAAAACAAAAGTTGTATCCAAGATGGCCGACTTCTAAATGGCCACCATGGTCACCACCCATCTTGAGGAGTTTGCCCCCTCACATATACTAATGTGCCACAAACAGGACTTTAATATCACCAACCATCCCCATGTTATTGTGGTGTATCCTAGAGCTGGGCGATATGACCCAAAATTCATATCTCGATATTTTTTAGCTGGATGGCGATATACGATATATATCTCGATATTTTTTTAAAGCCATAAAGTAAGAACAAAAAGAGAGTTCTTAGTCAAAGCTGTGTCCCAGATGTCACACAGGCACTTTTATTAACATACAGCATAGATGTACATGAAAAAAACTACTCAAAAATAAATTATGAGCATTTATTAAATAATGATGCTCTATAAATAAAAGAAAACTATGTTGTTTTGTGCATAACAAAGAGCTCACAATTGTGCAGTCAAAATGTAAACTAACAGACGCTGAGCATAATAACAAAGACAGATTTCACAGCTGCTCTGTTCCCAACTTCTACTGCGTGACTGACAGCCTGGAGTTTGAAATCCGCTTCGTAACCATGTCTCTGAACAGGAGCCATTTATGGTCCTTATACACACACAGTACGGTAATATTACGTTGAAGCACAGTACGTATTACTCCGCGAGGCTCCTCGGTAGCCGTAATGCTCCGACAATCCATCAAGCGGTGCAGCTCCGTAGCTTAGCAAAGTCGAACTAAAACATTTTTTGACAGATTGCTGAGCGCCGTGTATCACATAAAATCGGTTCGCGGTCATCAAGCACAACCAGAATTCATACAAAAGGCGAGCAGTCAACTTTTGAGAAAATGAAAGGATTTCAGGCCGTGCATGGCGTTAGCGTGGCTAGCTCGTTAGCGTAGTTAGCTCGTTAACACGTTGACGCGGTCCAGCCCCACGCACGGGGCGATGCGCAGTAACTCATTAACGGAGATTTGCCGTGTCCATCTTGTCGCTGCCTGCAGGTGAAGTGATGGGGGAGGAGGGGGAGTTGTGTTCAGTGAAGGAGAGGCGAGGTCGAGTAACGTTGCGTAAAGACAAAAGTGGACGAAAGAGAGGCAAACTTGCGGCTCCGCAACTATAATTATAACATAACATAGACTATATCGATATAAAGGATATTGTCACATCTTATATCTCGTATAAAAATATATCGATATTTTAAAAAAACTCGATATATCACCCAGCTCTAGTGTATCCATATAAATGGCCCACCGTGTACAGTGGCCGAAGCTCACACATTACTCTTACCCAGTCAAAATCACCAAAAAACACTTTATCAATCCCACAGGAAATTATGTAACACACACACACACAGCTCTGAACTGTTCCTGGTGTGTGTGTGTGTGTGTGTGTGTGTGTGTGTGTGAGAAAGAGAGAGACAGGTGCTGAGCATAGTGATGAGCTTCCTCATATGCATTACAAAACAACAAGCCTTGCATGCATTAAGCAGCATAAAGGAACAAACACGACGTCGTCAGCAGCCGACCTAATATCAGCCTCT
Source organism: Oreochromis niloticus (assembly GCF_001858045.2). Classification (NCBI taxonomy): domain Eukaryota; kingdom Metazoa; phylum Chordata; class Actinopteri; order Cichliformes; family Cichlidae; genus Oreochromis; species Oreochromis niloticus. The sequence continues at coordinate 1,761,082 of NC_031982.2, read as the reverse complement.
CCACCTGCACCTGATCTTTCTGACAACAGTACTCAGTACTTCTGAGCTCCTGCTGCAAAACCACAATGATGATATTCCTAAAAATCCAGTCTAACTGCTTTTTTAATCACGTCGAATAATAAACAGAGTGGTGCAGAGTTTCTGGTTGAACTAGGATCTAATTTAGTTTCCCGTGTGATGACAGTGCTGCTGCTTCTGGAAGCTGACCAGCCTGCTGTTCACCCGACCACTGAGCAACCTCCATCCATCCCTGCTTTTCTTCTTAATATTCTTTCATCATCATTTTCAACATGCAAATGCCAAAAACTGTGAATGATTTCTGATGTTTTTTCTGTTTCTGCACTGAACTAAAGTCTAAACCAAAACTGCTGCTTTGTTGTAGTTTTACATGAGGGATAAAGAATGAAACCAGAAAACTGTACTGGGGCCATTTCCCTTTGAATCAGCACCATTTGTCAACCGACATCATCAAGACAAACATTTGGTTAACTTTAGATCAAATATTCTTCACCAACTTTTGACCATATAATTTTTAACCTGCTGTTGTGAAGTGATGCCAGTCGATGCTCCAATCATGGCTGACAAGGTCAAAAATGTTGACTCAGCTGACTTTTTTTTAAATTGAAACAAAACTAATTGCATCAACTTAAAAAGTTATTTAAGCATAGACAGGAAAACCCAGCAACCTCAGCAATGACCTAAAACACAGTTTTAAAAATAACATGTAGGGAAAATTAGCCAAAAAAGGAACAAAGATATTTGCTGAAAGGCCGTCAGCACATTTATTTTGACATGATTATGAAGGCTGAAACAGTCTGGCTGTTTCACTAGCTCCACAAATGAAAAACAGATACAAACATTTATTTAGGAATGCATGTACGTGCAAAGACACATATTAGAGGTCAGAATCACCAAACACCCCACGATACTGTGTTATCACCAGACAATATTATTGTGATTCTTTACATTTTCAATACACTCAGTACTGCGTACTCAGATTACGTCCTCTAAGTTAAACTTGTTATTTTTCTTGCTGCAAAATCAGACTGTCAATCACAGAAACACTGTCACTAAAATCCAACATAATGTTGCCATAATACAGAGTCAAGCTGCTATTTCTGCTTTAAGTTTGTGATTAACTGGGCTAAAGTTGGCAATTACAGTCAATCAGTTTCTGATAAAACACCAATAAACTGTGATAAGTCATCAAACATCGTGTGTTGCTGTCTGCTTAGACATAAATTCACATTTAACTATTACAGCTGCACTCAGCGAACGTCCTGATTTATACAAATACCAAACAGAGTAACATGTTACCAACCAAAATACAACCAGCTGGTAGCAAGCTGAGCGCACTCTTGTAGAGAACCAGTTCCCAAGCGTTAAACACCTCGAGGCGACTGTTGTGATTAGGTGCTATATAGATAAAACTGAATTCAACTGAATAATTCAGTTCCTCGGACTCATTAGTCTGGTGGCCGATCGATTCTACTCACCAGTTCCAGCTGCACTTGCACAACAATCAGATGATTTTAGTTCATGGTGGTGGAAAATAGTCTGCAGTCTGCAGCATGGATGTGGCCGTTACTTTTATTTTTATTGGACAAAAAGGCAAAAGCGCGAGTAAAGTAGAAAATGCATCCAGGACAGAAACAGCTGTATTATAGTGCTAACACCATTTCAGTTCTTTGCAAAGCAGACACAATGGAGCTAATGAAGACAACCTGGCCATCGCACAGAGAAGGAGATGGCTCTTCTAAAAGAGAAAGCAGACAGCCAGAAAACTGGAGCAGGAGAGCTAATGTGACGGTTGTTAATATCCCGGAGAAGTCTGAGGGTGATGATGGATTTGGCTACATCATCCCCAGGATTTTTGGGGAGGAATACTTCCCAGCAACGGTCACCATAGAGAGAGCACACTGCTTGGGAAGAGCGGCGGATGGGGTCCAGCCTATCCTTGTTAAGTTTCTCAACTACAGGGATAAGGACAAAGTGCTCCGCTTGGCCAGAGACAAAGGGACTGTATACCTGGATACTAATCGAGTCTCCTTTTATCTGGACTACAGCATCGACATGATCGCTTTCAACAAGGTGAAGAAAAAACTTTGAGAGAAGAACCTTGAGTACACCAGCACCTATCCTACCAAACTGTGGATCTGACATTACATTTTTTCTACTCCATCTGAGGTGGAAACTTTCCTGTGCAGTGTCAAAGAGGCCTACTGTAAACAGCTGTAAACAGTGAACCACTGTTACACATTATGACGTAAACGTTAAAATGAGTAACTATCAGCTGTGTCTTAAATGTCTAAACACTGTTGTGTTACAGGGAGTGCAGAATTATTAGGCAAGTTGTATTTTTGAGGAATAATTTTATTATTGAACAACAACCATGTTCTCAATGAACCCAAAAAACTCATCAATATCAAAGCTGAATGTTTTTGGAAGTAGTTTTTAGTTTGTTTCTAGTTTTAGCTATTTTAGGGGGATATCTGTGTGTGCAGGTGACTATTACTGTGCATAATTATTAGGCAACGTAACAAAAAACAAATATATACCCATTTCAATGATTTATTTTTACCAGTGAAACCAATATAACATCTCCACATTCACAAATATACATTTCTGACATTCAAAAACAAAACAAAAACAAATCAGCAACCAATATAGCCACCTTTCTTTGCAAGGACACTCAAAAGCCTGCCATCCATGGATCCTGTCAGTGTTTTGATCTGTTCACCATCAACATTGCGTGCAGCAGCAACCACAGCCTCCCAGACACTGTTCAGAGAGGTGTACTGTTTTCCCTCCTTGTAAATCTCACATTTGATGATGGACCACAGGTTCTCAATGGGGTTCAGATCAGGTGAACAAGGAGGCCATGTCATTAGTTTTTCTTCTTTTATACCCTTTCTTGCCAGCCACGCTGTGGAGTACTTGGACGCGTGTGATGGAGCATTGTCCTGCATGAAAATCATGTTTTTCTTGAAGGATGCAGACTTCTTCCTGTACCACTGCTTGAAGAAGGTGTCTTCCAGAAACTGGCAGTAGGACTGGGAGTTGAGCTTGACTCCATCCTCAACCCGAAAAGGCCCCACAAGCTCATCTTTGATGATACCAGCCCAAACCAGTACTCCACCTCCACCTTGCTGGCGTCTGAGTGGGACTGGAGCTCTCTGCCCTTTACCAATCCAGCCACGGGCCCATCCATCTGGCCCATCAAGACTCACTCTCATTTCATCAGTCCATAAAACCTTAGAAAAATCAGTCTTGAGATATTTCTTGGCCCAGTCTTGACGTTTCAGCTTGTGTGTCTTGTTCAGTGGTGGTCGTCTTTCAGCCTTTCTTACCTTGGCCATGTCTCTGAGTATTGCACACCTTGTGCTTTTGGGCACTCCAGTGATGTTGCAGCTCTGAAATATGGCCAAACTGGTGGCAAGTGGCATCTTGGCAGCTGCACGCTTGACTTTTCTCAGTTCATGGGCAGTTATTTTGCGCCTTGGTTTTTCCACACGCTTCTTGCGACCCTGTTGACTATTTTGAATGAAACGCTTGATTGTTCGATGATCACGCTTCAGAAGCTTTGCAATTTTAAGACTGCTGCATCCCTCTGCAAGATATCTCACTATTTTTGACTTTTCTGAGCCTGTCAAGTCCTTCTTTTGACCCATTTTGCCAAAGGAAAGGAAGTTGGCTAATAATTATGCACACCTGATATAGGGTGTTGATGTCATTAGACCACACCCCTTCTCATTACAGAGATGCACATCACCTAATATGCTTAATTGGTAGTAGGCTTTCGAGCCTATACAGCTTGGAGTAAGACAACATGCATGAAGAGGATGATGTGGACAAAATACTCATTTGCCTAATAATTCTGCACTCCCTGTATATGCAACAACTGGTTATCATGCATGCTACTTTTTACTACTATTTTCTGTGAATTGGTTCGGTTGTTCCTTTATGAAGCTGTGACGGTACTTCTGAACACTGAGGCGCTCGTAAGTTTAGAGATGGAGTTTTACCTTCCTGGGTTTTTTGTCATGGGGAGATTATAGGATGGGTTTTTTCTTTTTTTTCTTTCTTTTTTTTCCACTTTGAAGGACCTTTTGGGGCGCTCTCTCTGTACCATGTTTGACTCTGTAAGTGCTGCAAATTGTAAACATCTGGCAAAAGTCGGGGGTTTAGTTATACTCTGAGCTGCTTTCCTAACCAGGGAAAGATTCATTTACAATGTGTAAAATGAACAGGACTGGACAGTTAGACTGTGTTTGATTGAGAGGGATTAACTTCCCCATCAAAAAGAAGAAAGCATTAACATATGTTAAAAAATAAAAAACCCACCTCACTAACATAGAACATTTAAAATAGTGCAGAGACTGGGTTGGTCATGTTTTTTATTCGTCATTCTCGTCCAAAGCTAGAGGTGTGGCTTATTAATAAAAACCATAGATTTCGATTAAGTTCAACAGAGATAGACAAACATGGCAGGTTCATTTTCATAGACTGTGTAACAGACATGAACAGAATAGTACTGGTATCCCTGTATGGCCCAAATTTAGATGACCCAATTTTTTAATAATTTAATGCAGCAGTCAAAGTCCAAAGTCTTTTGGGCGGCGATTACAACCTAGTTTTAAACCCGTCAATGGATCGCTCCATGGAAAACTAGTTTGCTTTCCAAGGCGGCAATATCTCAAACTCGGGGCCCGAGAGAATTGGGCCTAAGTGATGTTCAGCAAAGAATATTCATTTTATTCAACTGTTCCTAATACTTACTGAAGAACTGACATGTCTTTGGCCTCACAGGCACTCCTCTACAATTTCAGATCACAGTCCTATAAAAATGGAATTGAAGCTTTACCAACCTGAGCCTCTTTCTCCTCCTTCTGGGTGGAGATTTAGAGGATATTTGATAAAAGACCTCGAAATTATTACTTGTATGAATACTAAAATAGACATGTATCTGGAGGTGAACCTAAACACCTCCTCACATTGAAACATATGAGAATCACTTAAAGCTTATATGAGAGGTCACATTATTTCATATGTCTCGTATAAAGACGAACATAGAAGAGAACAGCCTTTTCAATTAGAAAACAACATAATGACCTTGGAAACTGATCACTCGAGAATTAAACAAGCAGAATAATTTGTTCATTATTATGAATAAGACTGGCAAACTACTGGCCTGGCAGATCCACAGTATTAAAACAGACGATGGTAGATATTTAGAAAACCCAAAAGATATAAATTCAGAATTTAAAAACTATTATCAAGCCTTATATAAGACTGACCATGATAATGACAATACTGGAATAAAAACAATTCTAACTCAATGACCTCTGCCAAAGATTAGCACAGCAGATAAACACATGAGGACGAGGTTTTTCTTCTTGTTAAATCGTTACAAAACAATAAACCGGGACCGATTTCTGGTCGAAAACTTCAAAACCTTTTCAAAAAACTCCTAACCCCTCTCACAAACATGAGCGAGGAGACAAAAGGCGGCACTTCCTCAACCTTCAGAGCTTGCAACAACAATATTACTTCCCAAACTTGGGAAGGATGCACAGAGGTGTGGTAACTGTAGGCTCGACTCAATCTTTATCTAAAGTGAAAGCATCTCGACTGGAGAAAGTTATTGCTAAAATTATTCATGCAGACCAAACAGGGTTTGTTGAAAACAGGCAAGCAGCAGATAAAGTTCAGAGGCTGTTTCATATATTTGATTTTGCTAAAAGCCAAGAGCATCCCTTGGTGATATTATCCTTTGATACGAGAATACGTTTGACACCTAGCTTTCTTTCTGAGACTCTAAGGACCATGAATTTTGGGGACACTACTCAACACAAACAAATCCAATTTAATATTATCCACCGAACATATTACACGCCATACAGACTGAGTAAACTGACAGATAGTGTCTTTGACCTGTGCCAAACGTGTAAAATCTCTGTTGGGGATCTTGTTCATATGCTTTGGAGTTCCAGGCTTACTGAAACGCTGTGATCACAATGACCTCAGAGCTGTCTGGATTTCATTTGGACTCTGATCCTAAGATCTGGATACTTGGAGATGCTGCGTCTCTAAGGCTACACCCTAGTCGGAGACATTTTGTGTTGCTTACATCGACTGCAGCAAAAAAGTGTGTACTTAGAAACTGGAAATCAACAGAGCCTCCGAGGCAGAAACACTGGATTAATGAGCTGTCGTCATACTGTACTCCCCAAAAAATCCTCCATTCAGTACAGAGGAAATGAAAAGAGTTTGAGTGGACGTGGACTCCCTTTCTGGATTTTGTAACACGACTGGACTGATCAGTACTACTCTTCTCTGGTTTGTCTACAGCAAAGGTGTCGAACTCCAGGCCTCAAGGGCCGCTGTCCTGCTTGTTTTCCAACCAACCTGCCCTTGTAGCTTCATATTGGCAAAGCACACCTGATCCAGGTAATCAGCAGCAGGTAGGGCAGGGATATCTCAAAAACAAGCAGGATGCTGGCGCTCGAGGACTGGAGTTTGACACCCCGGGTCTACAGCTTTTACTTATTTATTTTATTCTATTTTTTGTCTGTCCCTTATTTATTATCTTTTTAAAACAAAAAACAGAATGTCCTGCTGTGAAGCATACTAGATGCAAACCTTTGTTAATGATTGTATGTACTTAGTAAAGTATGACAGGGCCTAGAAAGCGGGGACGTCACAATGCCAGAAAATTAGTAGTTGGGAACAGTCCCAGTACAATTATGTGATTCCCATTTTGATACCAAATTAAAATGACTATCCCAGGTACATAACCATAATCTTCTTGAATAAAAAGTTCTTTTAAATCAGTGACATGCTGGTGATAGACCACGTGTGGACACAGCCTGACACGTTAGGGTGGCTGCTGTAGCCGACTAATGTTACTGTCAGATAAAACACAATCGCATCAATCACATTTGATTTCTCCAATGGCAGTGCCTCAGAGAACACTTGTGTGTATTTCACAGTAACAGAAGGGTAATACTGGAGGTTTGATGTTGAATTGAAACAAACATGTAATTCTTTGAACAGATGCCAGACTTTCAGGTGCAATGGTAAACTGGAAGCATTTTCTCTCCCAGTATAAAAAGCATGATAGCACTGGTTACATATTGCCCGTTGTTAACCTTTGGTCACTGACTTTGAATGCAACAAACTTTCATACCCAACTCTGCCCTTCTTATCACTGAGCTGAAGCAGAGCTGTCTAGCTGTAGTTTTCAGTGTGTATACTGGGTCCTTATTCTTCTTCTCCACCACCTAAAACAACTGTATGCATGTGCTGCCCCCTTCAGTTCCAGCAGAACTGGAGCCCCGGTAAATATGCTGCTCACAGTACCTTATACTAAATGATCCATCCATCAATTTCTTCAATGTATCCACTTCAGAGCAACTATCGTCATGTTATCAGAATTTCTGTGTCAAAATCAATACGGGCTCTGGTCACAGTCCAATAAAAGATCACAGTTCTCTCATATTCAGTTACTCTTAATTTCCATGTTACCAGAACAAGTCAAAAACAACCCTCAAAAGTGAAAAAGCCAGTGGATCATGTTGGCATTCAGAGTTTTCTCAACTTTTTCTTTTTTATCCTGTGTTCATTCATGATGCCTTTCTTCCCCCCTCCATATGTGTTTATATGTCCCTAATACATGTGATTAAGTTCTACCTGCTTTATACTGTGTGCTCTTTGGAGGTCTCCCTATGCTCCTCTTTTACGTTTCCCATCACTGCCCAGCCAGTCACCGGCTGCAGCAGATGGCTGCCCTTCCCTCAGCCTCATTCTGTTGGAGATCTCTTCCTGTTAAAGGGCTGTTCTTCTTTCCACCCATTACAGGGCTGTATCTGACTGCTCTGCAGGGCTCACCTTTTGCATTAGCAGCTCCATAAACAGAACTGCTGCTGTGATCTGGCGCTAAATAAATACAAGCTGAACTGAGACACACTGAACAGCTGCTGCTATTTTTAGCTACATCTGTGGAGCATCCATGGATATAGTACACAGTAAGAGGTGGTGTGCATTTGTCATGATATTATTCTGATGTGTTGTTGATATTCTGTCTAGAAGTCCACGGTGGACCGAAACACGAGTGTGTCTCCACGCAGAGCTGCTATTTCTACTGCAGCCCAGTTCTTTTACACGTTAGACAGAAATATTGGTACGAGCGTAATTTTTTATATGAATGAATGTTTCCAAATTACCCTCGGTTGCTACGGTAGTGTGTGTGCGTGCGCGCGCGCGCCCGTGATAGCCTACTTACGGGATGCTGGGGATGCAGCGCTGGAGTTGCTGATGATGTTACAAAAGACGGGCAGCAGTAACAAAGCGCTCCGATGAAACATGTTATCCGCACGGTGAACGAGACGAGCACAGACAACAAAGCAGGTGCAGGCGGGATCCCGTGCCGCGCTCCCTCCGCTGGGCTGTCTGTTGTTCCAGCGACACACAGCCGACACACGGTTTTCCTTTATTAGCAGCCAGGAGCAATGGTTGTCCGCCCACTGCGTCGTGTACGTGTTTGCTTTCTCTCCTGTCCCAGCAGTCTGCCCAGTGGCACTCAGCTGACTTGAAACGGTACCCTCCGGTACCAGCCTGTGAGCGGAACGCGACTGTGCAGCGGGCCGGGCCTCGAGCTCCAGGTGCGTGGTCAGACAGTGCGATGGAGGAGCATCAATACACCGCAGGAGCAATCAATACACCCCCACTCTCCACATTACTTGGTACGGTCTGATATGTACAACAATACAGGGTTCTTTGAAAGGAGGGGGGACAGAGGGGTAACAGAAGGGTCCGCACGGGTCCCGGAGGGAAAACACGAGAGAGGTGTGCAGCCGCGACACAAAGCACAGAAAGGCCTGGAACAAAACATCTTCTTCAGTTTATTTTTAACATAAAAACATGGAAATTATCCCCCACGACAGACTCACACCACGAATCCAGACTAAAAGATACATTAAATACACACAAAAACAAAAGGCCTGAATTAATATATAGATATGGTTAACAGTAAAAACAGGCCAGTTAACACCACAGCATACTAGTTTTTATAAAGACCTCAGTGTGCTCACACCACAAAGGTGTTCCTGCTCGTGTAAAGAGCAAAGAAATAAATGAAATATTCTTTAGGTTTCCATAGAAATGATAATCACAAAGCAGTTCTTAATGAGGGTTTAAGGATAAATGAATGAATACAACTTCTTTGTCTTATAGTCAAATTTCAGGACTTCATGGAATACTTTTTACAATATAAGTGCATTTTTGGATGACTTCACTTCATGATCAAAAACAAAAAACAGTGTAAAGAAAAAGGTATTTACACTTGGTCGCATCAGGTTACTCTCACAAAAACAAGATTTAGGGGGAGCTTAATGATAATACATTTTAAGACACTGTAATCCTTGGCAATGTAACTAAATGACACATTTTCAGGTGTAATCTTAGTTAAATGTACTTATTTTTATGTAATATTATTAACATTGTAACTATTTACATATAATTAAATAAATAATAGTTAAACATAAATAGTTACTAAATAGTTTGTGGGGATAGGTTATTGCTTAATCCAAATTACCCATAGGTGTGAATGCGGGAGTGAATGTGAGTGCGACTGGTTGTCTGTCCCTGTGTGTTGGCCCTGCGACAGACTGGCGACCTGTCCAGGGTGGACCCCGCCTCTCGCCCTATGACAGCTGGGATAGGCTCCAGCGCCCCCCGCGACCCTGAAAAGGATAAGCGGAAGCGAATGGATGGATGGATGGATAGTTACTAAACCCACTTCTGTTAGTGTTTGTTTTCTTTCTTTAAGGAAGTACAGGAGAGTGATTATCTTTTAAAAGATTTAATTTGTTTCAGCAGTTGAAAGTACAGCGCTGGACTTGATGTGAACCAACGGTCTGCTTCACAAAAAGGATGACCCTGTAAGCGGGTAATACAGTTTTATACCACAACAAAAACAAGTATGATTATGACTATCTTCTTCTGGAAAACGATGTGGGCGGTCCTGCCATCCTACGAGTGGATCTTCGCCTCCACTTCATCCTCGTCTGACCTCGTCTGCATCTGCTCCTTTTTTGGAAAAAGAGAAAGAAAAAACACCTCCCTTATCTAACCTTGCTGTATTGCTATAATACAACCCAATGATTAGATTCAAACAAGCGCTTAGCAACAGTGGGAAGGAAAAGCCCCCTTCTCTGTTCCTCACGTTCCTTTTTATTCCCCTTTTATGGCGGATTTCACAGTTTTTGTGTCTCTAACACTTCGCAAAATGATTGTTACCGCTTTAATTTCACTTCCCATTGTCTCCCCAGCTGTGACCTTCTGAAAAGAAAATATGGCACCTGAAGACAGCACACTGAAGGAAACGTGGTGAACCAGTCACAGGGCCATGGGCGGTAAAGGCTCATTGATGCATGCAAGGAGCGAGGGCTGGCCTGTGTGGTTTGAGCCAACAAACGAGCTACTATAGCTCAAACTGCCAAAAAGTTAAAGCTGGTTCTTATAGAAAGATGTCACAGTACACCGTGCACTGCAGAGCTGCTCTAGAGCAACCAGGTTGACTATGTTGACCTCTGTCCACCACCAAAAGCACCAACAATGTAAAAGTGAGCATCAGAACTGGACCACAGAGCAATGAAAGCAGTCAGTCTGGTTGGATTGCTTTTTACACTGCATCGATGGCCAGATGTGTGTGTATGTCGCTTACCTGGGAACAACTGGCACCAGGATTCACTATGGGAAGAAGGCACACTGACAGAGCCAGTGTGATGTTTTTGGAAAACCTTGGCCCCGTCCCTGGGGTAAATGGTAAATGGACCGGTTCTTATATGCACTTTTCTGCTCTACCTGAGCACTCAAAGCACTTTATGCCTCATTCACCCATTCATACAAGCTCCTTTGTCCATAGTTTTTTCATAGGTATTCTCACATTCATACTGCATTGGAGAGTAACTTGAGGTTAGTATCTTGCAAAAGGATATTTGGCATGCAGACTGGGATCGACTCACCATCCTCTGATTAGTAGATTACCTGCTTTACCTCCTGAGCTACAGCCATCCCCCCGGTGGCTGGGTTATGGGCTCAAATTGTGGTCATAAATATTTTGTACTTGTAAATCAGTTTTGTATGTGTAAAAAGAATTTGTGTGTGTGTAAAAAAGATTTGTGTGTGGACTTAGCCAAAAAATAAGTGTCAAACTCTGCACTCAAGTTTCAAGTTACAAGTACGAATTTTGACCCTATTTTTCTTCCTTTCATCTGATTGGTCTATCCAGTCAGAGAACAGATGGGTTTGGCTGTCGGAGGGGTGCTTTATGGAGCTTCAGGTCCTTGAAGGGAATAAATGCCCTTTTACATGCCAGCCCAGCGTTTTCCTTCATCACCACGAAGGAGTCGACCTGAAGATTGACCCCTCAGGAGTCCATGGCAGAACAGTTCAGGGGCGATGATGGAGCAGTTGAGGATGTGGAAGATGGCGGCGACAGAGTTCAAGAGGCCCCCCATGACACTGAAGATGCCCAGCCGCTGGCCTAGAAAGTGGCCGGCGACGGTGAGGTGCTAGACGTGGACGTGCGGGCCAAGCAGGACCAGACGAGGCGGGACCAGACGGTGATGTGGCAACCACAGGCGAGGTGGATGGACCAGATGGCGGCATGGCAGCCGCAGGCAATGTGGCAGTGGTGGCACTGCAGGTGACACTGATGACTGGATGGACTCCTCGGAGCCTCCAACAGGGACAGATGGCTGAAGTGACCCCTCGGGACCTCCAGCGGAGACAGAAGACAGTTGGACGGGCCCCTCGGATCCTCAAGCAGGAACAGATGGCTGGAGTGTTTCTCCAGAACCTCCAGTGGAAACATGAGGACGCTGGATGAGCTCAGCTGATTTCATAAATGACGCAGGTAGTTACTGGCTGGGTCCTCCTGAACCCCTAGCTGAGGCAGGGTCAGCAGGCTGCGCTGAAGGCTGCGCAGAAGGCTGAGCTGCAGGCTGAGCTGAAGGTTGCACTGCAGGCTGCGCTGAAGGCTCTAGTGGACATGGAGTAGGTGGTTGAATCAGATCCTGAACAGGTGGCTGAGCTGAAGACTGAGCAGTCTGTTGAGGCATAATTCCACATTCTGAGTGGGCAGGTGAAAAACAGTCCTTAGTGCCCACTGCTTTTAAACAAGTGTCCATGAAGTAGACAGTCTTAATGATCACAGATCCTGAGCCAGCAGTCTTTGAATTCTCAGAGTCTGAGTCAACAGTCTTAGAGTTTTCAAACCCAGAGTTCATTGTCTCAGACTTAATACGAGTTAAGCTGGCCACATGAAAGACATTTACATTGATGCCCATGGAAACATTTCGTAGTGGTACACTGACACACAATCAATGTCAACCTTGGCTTCTATACCATGATAAGAAATATTTTTTTCAGAAACTAAAGTGGTCTTGGACTGGCTCTTGGTTTCTGACAAGGCTAATTTAGCAAGACACAAAACATTTTCCACCTGATTGATTCTGAAAACATTGTTCATGAGTTCACAGTTTGGCTCTGGGTTCAGAAGCGAATTGTCCATGGCGGACCAAGAAATGTTAGGTCTGCAGTCTTGTAATGGGTGAGTGTTCCCCTCAGAGTCCAGCCTGTCATAACCCAAATACACATTTTCATCCTTTTTCACAAACATGAGTTCAGAGTAGGGCTGCCACAAACGATTATTCTGATAGTCGACTAGTCACCGATTATTTTTGCGATTAGTCGACTAATCAGATCATGCGTCCACTGGACGTATAACGTACAGCTTATTGCACCAGCATGCATCTGTTCTTATATAACTATCATTAGCTTACAGCTTGAAGTGTTTCAGGTATGTGCTAACTAAAAATAAAGACAAGATGATAGTTTATTAAACTTTTAATGAAATTTGCAGATTGTCTTGGTGGAGTTTAATAAACTCAGCCGTCTGCTCCTTGCTATCTAAAATGTAACAGGACACTGGAGTAAACTCTCGAGCATCTCACACTTCTGTTCAATCAGTTTCCTGTGTGACGTTTGTGAAAACTATAACTTTAGTCTCAGCCAAACACATTTACTCAGGAACAAATAAAACACTGAAAAAAGCCAAACAATAACATTTTATCTAACTGACTTATATATCATGTTTAACCTGAGTAGCGAAAGATCACGGGGGGTTTGAAAATGATTTGCTGGGAGTTCGCTGTTCTCGCCGGCTCTAGTGAGCCTTGAACCCCGGCTAGCTATTGAGCTGGTGGGTAACAGACGTCTCCGAAAACGTCGGAGCACTTCTGCAAATATGCGATGTCTCGATAAACTGAGCAGATATTTGAAATTTACACAGCTACATTCTTTGTGACCCAGAAAGAGTAATAAGAGTAATATTTAAACTAAGTAGCTGCCGCCATTGTTGAAAACTGGAATTGGCTGGGTGCGCTATGAATTCTGGGATAGGGTGGGCCATGAAGGATACATTCTTCTTCTTCGGCATTTAACAGCAGCTGGCATCCTTGTAGATGCAGTGCTGCCATCTTCTGTTTCAGTCCGTTATTACACTCTTAAATCCTACTACTTATTCCTGTGTCTTTCAGGATCTTACAAAGCTTCAAATGACGAGTCAACTATTAAATTAGGCTACGTTCACACTGCAGGTCTTAATGCTCAATTCCGATTTTTTGATCAAATCTGATTTTTTTGTCTGCTTGTTCACACTACAAATAAAATGCAACAGCAAACGCTCTCTAGTGTGAACGCTCAAAGCGGCCCGCATGCGCAAAAGAAGACGTCACACACAACGCGCTCTGTTTAGACCCAGAGCAAACAGTATTGTTTGACTGATGGCCCTTAATATAAAGACTTCGGACTTTACGTTTCCCAATTTTTGCTTTAAGTTATTTTGTTATTTACATAATAATGTAAATAACCTAATAATTATCCGTATCGCTGTTTTAGAGGAGCGGTGCTTCAAAGGATAGTTGCAGATTTCTGTCAGAATCTGCAGATTATACAGTACAAATAAAATGTTCACGTTGTCTTCCCAACAGTTTCACTAACATCTACACTGGATGGCCAGGAAGCGTTCATGATGTCTTCTCCGGCGCTTCTCCGGCGCTGATAATTGGCGTCTGTCTTGTGTCAGTGACGTAAAAGACGGATTTAATGCGACATGACCATTCAAACAGCAGTCGCTTTCTAAAACATCAGATATGTATCGGATTCAGTACCACATACGAAAGTGACCCAGATCGGATTTGAAAATATTGGATTTGTGCCGTTCACACTGTCATACCATGATCGGATATGGGCCGCATAGGGTCAAAAAAATTGGATTTGATGTGCTTTCGCCTGCAGTGTGAACGTAGCCTTAGTCTAATCTGAGTAAATGCCCGTCAAAACATTGTCACAGACAGAACAGTCTTTAGAATAACCAACACATGTAGGGATGCTACATCGTCATGCAGAGGCACACAATAATCTGCGGAGGGCATCCCTTGCATCTTAATTACAGCATTGTTGCTACTAGCTGCCCCATTTGTAGCCTCTTTGTCTCTGAGTGGCAGAACAGAAATTTCCCCAGTCTGTGATACTTTATTAACATAAACAGTTCCTTCATAGCCGGGCCCACAAAGCGGTATCAGAACTCTCTTCAATTTCTTTTATAGCAGGTTCATAAGACGAAAGAGTCCAGTGTCACATTTAGTTAACGGACTCAGGCGCAGACCAGGAATCCTTGTAGAGAAGACAGTTAGTTTATTGATACAGGCAACACCAGGTGATACTATATACAACGTATATAGTATCCATAATGAGCACCGCCCCGGCAGGAGAGAGAGAGAGAGAGAGAGACAGAGAGAGAGCAAAAACAACAAAAACACGTTACCTAATACGGGATCAGCTGGTGAGGCACAGGGACCATGACAGTAACCCCCCCCCTCAACAGGAGCCTCCCGGCGACCCACCAGGCTTACCCGAATGCAGCCGATGGAACTCCCGCAGCATGCGCTTGTCCAGAACGGGCGCCCAAGGGACCCAGGACCGTTCCTCCAAGCCTTCCCAATCCACCAGGTACTGGTAGCCACGCCCCCGGCGCCGAGACACATGGAAAACGTTGTGTATTTTCATGTTGCGAGGTAGTTTGAGCCTTACTGAAACAGGGTTAACAAATGCTGAGATCTCGAACGGGCTGATAAAGTTGGGAGTGAGCTTCTTGGATTCTGCCCTGACGGGAACGAAACGCGTGGAAAGCCATACCTTTTGTCCAACAGCGTAGGCGGGGGTAGAGGTCCGATGGCGGTCAGCAATGCGTTTATTACGGTCCTTCGTGCGCAATAATGCAGCCCGGGTGGCCTTCCATACCCGACGACACCTACGCAGATGCGCCTGGACCAACGGCACGGAGTGTTCGCCTTCGATGGAGGGGAAAAGAGGTGGCTGGAATCCAAGGGAAGCTTCAAAAGGCGACCGGCCTGTGGCGGAGGAGGTCATGCTGTTTAGGGCGTATTCTATCCACAGCAGCTCCTCACTCCAGATGGTATGGTTGGAAGAGGCGATACAGCGCAGGGCCGCCTCCAACTCCTGGTGCGCTTATTCGGATTGGCCGTTGCTCTGAGGATGATAACCAGAGGACAGACTGACCTTAGGGCCCAAAGAGGCGCAGAATTCTTTCCACACCCGAGATGTGAATTGGGGACCCCAGTCGGACACGATGTCATCAGGGATGCCGTGCAGGCGAAAGTTGGTGAGTAGTCGTGCAGTCTCTAATGCTGTGGGTAGCTTGGGCAGAGCGACAAAGTGAGCCGCCTTAGAGAAGCGGTCAACGATTGTGAGTATTACTGTATTACCTGCAGAAGCTGGGAGGCCGGTCACAAAATCCAGAGATATATGGGGCCACGGTCTGGTGGGCATGGATAAGGGATGAAGAGGACCCGTGGGTGGCTGGTTTGAAGGTTTGTTTTGAGCACAAACTGTGCAAGCGGAGACGTATTCCCGGGCGTCCCGGCTCAGGGTGGGCCACCAGAAGTAGCACTGCAGGAAATTAATGGTGCGGTGTATTCCTGGGTGACAGGAGAAACGGGTTGTGTGTGCCCACTGTAATACCTGAGATCTGACAGATTGGGGAACGAACAGACGTCCAGCTGCCCCTCCTCCTGGATCCGGTTCCGTTCTCTGAGCCTCTAGAATGGTCGACTCAATCTCCCAGGTGATGGCTCCCACTAAGCAGGTGGCCGGGAGGATGGGCGCAGGGTCTGCCTGGTCCTCAGAGGTGGAAAACTGTCGGGACAGGGCGTCCGGCTTGACGTTGCGGGACCCTGGCCTGTAGGTGATGGAAAAGTGGAATCTCGTGAAAAACAGAGCCCACCTTGCTTGCCTGGCGTTAAGTCTCTTTGCGGATTGCAGATATGCTAGATTTTTATGGTCTGTCCAGACGACGAAAGGTTGAGCTGTGCCCTCCAACCAGTGCCTCCACTCCTCCAAGGCTAGTTTGATTACCAGAAGTTCTCGATCACCGACATCGTAGTTGCATTCTGAGACGACGCGAGAAAAAGGCACAAGGGTGAAGCTTACCATCCTTCTGCTGTGAGAGGACAGCTCCCACTCCCGTGTCAGATGCGTCCACCTCTACCACGAACTGCAGATTTAGGTCGGGCTGGACCAGAATGGGAGCTGAGGCAAGCCACTTCTTCAGCTCCTGGAAGGCTGATTGGGCAGCGTCATTCCACTGGAAGGGAATCTTGGGAGAGGTTAGTTGTGTTAAAGGCAGAGCTAACTTGCTATAGTCCTGGATGAATCTCCTATAGAAGTTAATGAAGCCGAGGAATCGTTGTAGCTGCCGTCGGTTAGATGGTTCAGGCCAATCCACCACAGCTTTTACCTTAGCCGGGTCAGGGCGTAGGTTCCCCCGCTCGATGATGTAACTTAAGAAGGCAACTGTGGGCACGTGAAACTCACATTTCTCACTCTTAACAAACAACCGGTTCTCCAGCAAGCGTTGCAGGACCTGTCTGACCTGGATTTCATGCTCCGATAGAGTTTTGGAGAAGATCAGGATGTCGTCGAGGTAGACGAAGATGAACCGGTTGATAAAATCCCTCAAAACGTCATTGATGAGTGACTGAAAAACTGCAGGAGCGTTAGTGAGGCCGAATGGCATAACTAAGTATTCAAAGTGCCCAAGGTGAGTATTGAAAGCGGTTTTCCACTCATCGCCCTCGGATCCGAACCAAATGATAAGCATTCCTCAAGTCCAACTTGCTGAAAACGGTCGCCCCCTGGAGCAGCTCAAAGGCAGAGGTAAGAAGGAGGAGTGGATATTTGTTTTTGATTGTTATGTTGTTTAACCCACGGTAGTCAATGCACGGACGGAGAGTCTTGTCTTTCTTCTCAACGAAGAAAAACCCTGCTGCTACGGGTGATGAGGATGCGCGGATTATGCCGGCGGCGAGAGACTCGGTTATGTATTTCTCCATAGCCTCTCGCTCAGGTAGAGAGAGGCTGTAGAGATGGCTCATGGGCAACGGCGCGCCGGGGAGCAGGTCGACAGCGCAGTCGTATGGCCGATGCGGAGGCAACGACTGAGCCCGATCCTTACGAAAAACCTCGGCGAGATCATTGTAAACAGGGGGCACTTTGGACAAGTCGGTGGACGTGGGTGACTCGGTGGATGAGGCAGGTGTGTGTGGCGGTGAGGCAGACTAAAGTAGGTCATGTGACACTCCTCCCCCCACCCCGTAATGCATCCCTTATGCCAATTAATGCTCGGATTGTGTTGACGAAGCCAAGGGTGCCCGAGAACGAGCGGCGTCCGAGTGGCTTTAAACACACAAAAAAAATCTCCTCTGAGTGGTTGCCAGACAGAGTGAGAATGACGGGCTCGGTGACGTGAGTAATGTCAGGTAGGCGCTGTCCGGATAAAGCGGTGACGCACAGAGAGTGGGGAAGAGGTTCCTGGGCTAGTTGGAGGCGGTGAGCTAACTCAGAGTCTATGAAATTCTGTTCCGCCCCCGAATCTATCAAAACTGAGAGGGAGTGACATTTGGTGTTGATTGAGATCTTAGCAGATAGCATTAAACGTGGAGGAGATTTGTCTTGGCTGAGATCGCCCACCAGTACTCCTACCATCACTGGCGGGTGCGACCTTTTGCTCGTGAGGGGCAGGCAGCAACTACATGTCCCTTGTGACCGCAATAGAGGCACTCACCGGCAGTGATGCGACGCTGGCGTTCCGCGGCTGAAAGATGAGAGCCTCCTATCTGCATGGGTTGCTCTCCCCCATCAGCGCCCTCTGGGAGCCGGGAAGAGCTGTGCTGCCCCGCGGCCTCTTGGGAACTGTATTGTCACGGCAAACGACGGGCTCGTAGTCGGTCATCCACCTTAATGCATAAAGCCATTAAGAGAGTCAGGGAGATCACGCATAATGAGCTCATCTTTCACATCTTCACGAACATTGTTAAGTAATGCACTCCTTAGGGCCTCCTGTCCCCAGCCTGTCTCTTCAGCCAAAATCCAAAAATCTATGGAATAGTCTGACATGCTCCGCTTACCTTGCTTGAAATTTAGCAGACGAAGTGCGGCAGCTTCAGCGCCAGAGCCCTTATTAAACACAGTCTGGAATTTTGACAGAAAATCAGCATAGGAAATTCCGGGGTCCGAACTAAGCATGACCTGAGCCTACTTTAAAGCCCGGTCCCACAGCAATTGGACAAAGAAGGTTATCTTGGCCCCGTCATTATTATGGAAGCGCCGGTGCTTGCGGAAAACAAGAGTACATTGAGCCAGAAACCCAGCACACTTGTCCGACTCACCCGCAAAAGGTTCCGGAGTAGGCAGGGGTCCGTCCAAGGGTGGAACGGGTGCCGGTGGTGCGCTCTTGGCGACTGCAGCGGTGGCAGGTGGAGGCTCCTGGGGGCAGGGACTGCCGGCTGAGGTTTGCCTTCCAGAGGAGTTAAACGAGCAACCGCCTGCGTGAGCACCGCTATCTCGTTGCGAAGCTGCTCAAGCATCTGCTCATGTCGAGCCAGAGCAGTTCCCTGAGCAATGAGAGCCTGAGCGACAGGGTCCTGAGCAGCTGGATCCTGACCCGCTGAGTCCATGCTGGCTGGATCGTTCTGTCACGTTTAGTTAACAGACTCAGGCGCAGACCAGGAATCCTTGTAGAGAAGACAGTTAGTTTATTGATACAGACAACACCAGGTGATACTATATACAACGTGCTGGAGGGGGGGAAGGGGGGGTCCAGGGCTCCGGGGTATGTGAGGGAAAGGAAGGGAATCAGACGCGCTCCAAAGAATCACTCTCCTCTCTCCACAACTGGGTTACACAAATCCACACATTCGTCCACGAGATGACAGGCAGGCAGGGAAGGGTCCAGGAAAGATCTGTACACAGAAACTTTAGTTAGAAGCGAACAGACGGAAACAACTCACAGAATCAGATTCTCAAACTACTGAGCGACTGACGCTGATACCTCAACGATCCAGCGATGAGTAGCACGGTGCTGCCATCTTAAGTAGGACTCGCGATTACGCAGATGGGCAGCAGGTGTGGAGATGGCAGGTGCGTGGGCCAGGGGCGGGAGCCCATAATGAGCACCACCCCGGCAGGAGAGAGAGAGAGAGAGAGCAAAAAACAACAAAAACACATGCTGCCTAATACGGGATCAGCTGGTGAGGCACAGGGACCATGACACCCAGTCCTTCACCTCCGTTACAGAAGGGGCCTGGGACGAAACAAGATTTTCACCAACCTCCAGCTGCTGCGTGGTGCCACGGCGACGTGGACGCCACTTCTTTGAAGGCAACGCTGAGGCTTGGTTGCTGGGGGAGTGAGAGGCGGCAGGCCCTGGCAACTCCGGAGGGCCCCGAAAGCCAAGCATGTTCCCTGAAAAACCTGCTCATAGTCGGTGGTCAGCCATCTCTTCCATCTTCCATCCAGCTTGTCCTCAAGCTCCACGAGAAACACCTGCTCCAGCTCAAAAAGGTCCAAATCAATGTCCTCCGAGGATGCTTCCTCGGGACAACAAAACGCTGCAGGCAGACTCGGAGCAGGATTTGGCCAGCAGTTCCGACCCTGGTAGCTGCTCCAACAACGTCCCTACTCGGGCCGTGACGACGTGTGTCGGCAACGTGGACGCTGCTTCTTCCCAGAAACGGTCAAGGACAATGCCAACGCTCCCAGAACCAAGGGTGACTTGGTGGTAGCCTCCTCGTCCATAGCCAGAAAAGAGGCAGATGGCGGGGGGTCCGACTCTGGAGGCGATGGAGGAATGTCCAGGGACGGTGCAAAACTCAGTATTCCCATTCGTATTCTGGTAGTCGGTGGCGGAGAAGCTGCGAGACAGCAGGGCCGCGGTGAAGCAGCAGGCACGCTGGGCAGCTGCTGCTGTGAACGGAGTTGCAGAATGGTACTGAGAAAGTCACTGTCAATCGGGGGTAGCCCCTCCCATAACCAGGGAAAGACTGACACGCATATCCACATCTGGCGTACTAACCCTTCCCATTCCTCCTTCCCGGAGCTATGCAGTCGCTAGTGATTCCACAGCCTGAATAATCTCTCTTTCCTGTGTCGCTGGGTCCAGCATGGTCAGATCCTACTGGCACAATCTGTACTGGCAGACCGTGTGGAGGGAGGAAGGGGACCCCCAAAAGCAGACACTGAGGAAGACTGTGCTAAGGTTGCAAAACAAAAGCGAGCCTTTATTTGGGCTGATACATGAACTACAAAACCAAAAAGCGACAACTAAGAACAGACTATGACTTTATAACTTTAACTATGATTCTAACTATGACTTAAACTGTGAACTAAACTATGATTTTAACTGTGACTATGACTCTAATTATGACTGTGACTGCATGGGGGGAACACAAGACTTAAATACACAGGAGGGTAATGGAGGGAAGTGAACACACATGGGGAATCAGCTAACACAATTGACCATAATGACACCACCGGGCAAGTGTAAATGAAGCACATAGAAGATGGAAACAACACTTTTAAAATAAACAGGAAACATGACGAGACGCAGACATGCCACGAACAGCAAGAACCACACAGACATGAAACATGAACCAGGGAGACTTAGTACGGGGGAGATGATATAAAAGGATCTACAAAAACAAAGGAATAAAACGGCAACCTGGACATCGTAGAGATTAACTAGATAAGCTAAACTGAAACTAGAACACAAATGAAAAACAAAATACAGTGAAACTCAAAAACACTGGGTCACACGACCCAGTACTGTGACACTCTGTTGGTTTGAGATCAGCTGACTGACCTGCCTTGAGAAACTCTTTCGGTTTTGCTGTGTGATTTGGGTCATTTTTCATTTGCACTGTAACATACTGTCTGATCAGATTTGCAGCATTTGGTTAAGTCTGAGCAGAGAATATGACTCTGTACACCTCAGAATTCAGTAGCCTGGTTCCACTGGCAGCTATACATGCCCATGCCATAACACTGCCTCCAAACTCGTGGACAGATGATGAGGTATGCTTTGGCCATTTCTCTTCCAGTCATCGGGGTTTTTTTTGAGAACTGTGTAGCTTGCAGATCAGTCTAATCTGGCCTTCCTGTTCTTGAGTGTAACCGGTGGGTCACACCATGCTGTAAACCCTTTCTATTTCCATCTGTAAAAGTGCCTCTTCATTGTAGACTCTGATATGATACACAAACCTCCTCTACATTGTTCTTGACTTGGTTAGATGCTGTGCAGAGGTTTTATTTAATGAATGGAAAATTCTGGAGTCATCCATTGTAGCTGTCTGCCATGGTCATTCAGGGTTTCTGAAGTCGCTGAGTTGGCCAGTGCATAGCTTCCCTGCATTCATGACTTGGTAAACAAGTCATAGTTTAGTATCCTATATGTGAGGTTGGAACTCACTGCAGACCAAGTCTACCTACCTACCTGCTCAGCCTGCTACCTGGCTGTGGGGGAGGTTGGTGCACCTGAGCGGAATCAGCACATCACTCCTCCCCTGCACATAAATGAACTAGGGCCTGTTGTTTTGTTGTTGCTGATTTGGATTTCAAGCTGTGAGCGGAGACCTGCAGCTGTGGTTTGTACAGCAACCGTGAATAAAGACGTCATTGAATGCTGAATCGTGGTCGTGTCCTGCCTCCTACCTGTCACACCATCCCAGTATCAATGGGCCCCAGCTGGGTTTTTAGCTAGGAACCTTCTTGCTGTAAGCCGACAGTGGTGGAGCATACCAGACCCAATCCAGCTCAGTAGATATGGCGTGCTCAGGGTGATGGCCATCCAAATCCTCAGGCCAGTGTTTATGAAAATGACTAACAACATTTGTAACAACGCTGACTCACACTATACAGATAACTAAGCCTATTTCATCATTTCAACATGTTACTGCAATACATAGTTATTTTGTCCTGTTGCATGAGGTGATTCACTAGAACATGCGTATGTGACAGGAAGCGACAACCAGATGTTCTGTCAGAAAAGGGAACTAATCTGGTCATTTGCTAAGACTCCCACAATGGTAAGAAATGTTTCCATAAAAGGACAGAAGGCAGTGAGGAACAGTTTGAATCATCCATACAGTTTATTTAAAAGATACAGATGCATCACAAAAATATACATTATGTTACAATACAAGAACAGTCAATATAAAAACCATCAAATCATAAATCAGAATACAGAAATATGCAGTAGGTGGAGAAGTAGCCAAAACGTCATCATTCAGTAGCTTTAAACTGTTGAAATGCAATCCCAGTTCCAAAAAGGGTGGACGCTGTGTCAAATCAAATAATTCATTTTGAATTTGATGGCCAGTGTCTCAGTTTAAATGTGCAATGTTTTCTGTATTGTGAATAACATATGGGTTTATGACATAACTACATATTGGCCTGGTAATAATACATGTTTTCAGTAGCATCCTGTGTGCTGGGAGTAAGAAAACACATTACTGGGTTGGTCTTTTCATTCAGCTATTTGGCTACATCCACATAACACCTACAAACGATTAATACCAACATCACTTTATCCAGCAAACACAGATAGCTGTTAGCTCGCACTTTCTTAAATATATGATCCCACTCTGCTCTGCTGCCTGAAATGTTTTTCTGACTGACCAGACAATCATTTTTTTCATTTTGGCAACACATAATCATAATTCTATAGCATAACTATGGTAGATATGTCTGTAACATAACACATGAAGTATGCATATCAAAAATAATTTCATAGCTGTTCTTGAATGTGAGTCTAATACATGTTAACCCAAATAGAACATTACTGGATGATTTCAATTAGGCACTCTTGATTTAAACAAGTGACAAACATGAAGCAGGTTTAAAACTTAATCTGACAGAGAGGCGCAGCAGGAAACGAGTATTTTAAGTCAACTAAAGATTATTTATTATTAGGGAAAACTTTTTTTTTTTTGCAAAAATTGATCATCTGTTGAGAGCCGTGTGGAGTGAAGTGAAACAAAGATTCAGAATATCAAAGTTCCACATGCATTATAATTCAAGGCAATATATTTTTAAGTAGCCTAATAATTGTATCAGTGTCTGTGGGTGTCAAATAAAAGTACACTTTAACAGTATTTCTACAATGTTTATGTTTAATAAGAGAAAAATTCGTTGCATATTAGGCTACCTATATGATTTCTTTCTAGTACTTACATATGAACACAAATCTGACAACACAAAGCAAAGATGAAACCAGCCCAAAGAGTCTTCAAAGCGGTCACCACAGCACACTGGAAGTTTGACTGCTAATCACTTTTTGGTACCTGTTGCAGTTCAAGGTCTGGCTGCTGAGCTTGGGTTGGCAAAGACTCAGCTTTAAAATCACTCTGGGTTCTCAGCTAGCGTTGCATTAGCATGCTGTCAGAGCTGATGATTGAGCCAAAGTTGTGTTAGCAGTATAAAGAGTTTTTTCTGCCCTGGATGCAGTTTGCACTGTACTACCATGCTATTATACAAGAAAAATAAAAGTCATGTCCACATCTCCCAAAAGCTCCAGCATTTTCCTCCACTTGCACATGAACTGAAATCAGTTGTTCAAGTAGTAGGAAGAAAAAAGAACATGTTAGATTTTGTTTTTGTATCTGCTTGGTGCACAGATACGTCTCTTGTGACATCTGTGTGTGAAATGTGTAAAAACAAACTTGTACTTACTTAGATAACTGAAGAACCTTTGTAAGTACCAACATAATTGGAACTAATGTAATTACTGAATTTGCTACAGTAAAATGTTACATTACTGCATTACTGAAAAATTAAATGTAATTACTTTGTAACGCAACACACCGAACACTGGGCCAGACTGATTTGGTTAGATATGTGCTGCGGGGAAATGATTGTAGCAATCATCTCTGACCTTTGCCAGTTACATTGGTGACAGGTGGCCTAAAGAATGCATCAGTGAGAGACCTTACAACAATAGACCAACAAACATGTGGGTGTTTAGTACTCATATAAAGAGTGTGGTGTCCGCTGTGACGTTGTCCTGGTGCTCTGGCTATTGAAGGTAATGTGTCTCTTCAAACAAGGAATCTTCTTACCCACCAGCCTTTTGAAGTGGCTCTGGAACTTCTTTCCTAGAAAGGTGTAAAACACAGGACTAATGCAACAATACAAATAGGCTATGTTTCGGGTCACATAAAGTGCATAGTCTAAGCTTTCTGCGCTAGAACACGATTCTTCAGTGGAACTGGAGATCTGTATTGCTCGAAGAAGTATGACGATATTATATGGAGTCCAGCAGGCGAAGAATGTGAAGATGATGACAAATATGAGCTTTATGGCACGGCACTTTTCTTTCATGCGGGTGGACATGATGCGTATGGTGATGCTGATGTAGCAGTACATCACCATGAACAGGGGGAGAAGAAAGAAGAGCAGAAATTGCTGGTAGTAACTGAAAAGATGCCAGCGCTTCATCGTATCATCTGAGAATCCGGACTCCTCGCACATCAGTCCGTTAACAGCATGCTTCCAGACGTTTCGAAGAACAAGCTCTTTGACACTCGCTGCAATACTGATGCACCAAACGATCACAGATGCAATGATAGCATATAGCTTTTTCCTGCTCTTGGCAGCTGCCACTGCATGCACCACTGCTAGGTATCTGTCAAATGTCATAAGTGTAAGGAAGAGGATGGAACTGTAGAAACCAATAAAGTAGGCACTGCTGACCATCTTACATAGGGCATTTCCAAACATCCACTCAGACAGATGGTACGTGGCCCAGAAAGGGAGGCTGGCGGCAAAGAGGATATTGGACAGGACCAAATTCAGGAGGAAGATGTTTGTCACTGTGCTGAGCTTCTCATACTTGTAGATGATGACGAGGACAAGCCCGTTGCCAAGGTAACTCAAGAGGAAATTGACATAGTAGAAAACTGGGATGAATTTTGCACCAAATTCATTGACACTATTCTTGTCACAGAGCTGGACAGTTTCACTGACCACGTAGCTTTGGTCAGTCGTCTCTGTGGTGTTAAACAGATCCAAAAAGATACTATATTGGTCATCTCCATCGTCCATGGCTGCGGTTTACCCTGTGGCACAAGAAACATCAAAGGCTTGTTTTAGTCTGCACAAAAAAATGCTTATAAAACACAAGTCAGAGAACCCACAGCACCCAAGCCAGAAGGAACATTTGATGAGTTTAGGCACTGCCAGACAGGGTTCTGCTAAAACATCTCAAAGGATCTCAGGAACAGCATAATATGCCATTATTCCCATACCTATATAACTAGCTATGCCACTATATTTGTACACTAATGTAAATCAGTGCACACGTAATCATTCTAATGTATAATGATTCCTTCGGACACATGTAAGATTCACAGTAATAATTAGTTTCTGATGGTTTTTTCATGCAGGAGCAATCGGCTCCAAACAAGTTTATTACACCTTCTCACAGGTTGATGAGATTAGCAGATTACTGCATTCTGCTTTTATCTCTATTTCACAGAGCATCCCAACTTTATGCTACATATTATCAGACACATAATTAGTTTAACAGGTACAAAAATGGCCAGGACTATTGAAGATCAATATAAGGCACTCCTTTCAAAGATAAAAGGACAGAGTAGCATTATGAAATAACTAACCCAATCAGTCTTGCATACTCCATCCTGTTGTGTTCATTTGTTTCAAAACTGAGAAGAGAAACTGCTGACTGAAACACTTAAAAAAGTCCTGATCCTCTCCACTGGTGTGTAATAGTTCTACCAAAGAAATGACTCATTTTCAGTGAAAGAGGCTCATTTACATTTGAACTTTAGAGCAGGCTGTTGTATTTGCAATTTGGCAATCTGGAATAGGCTTTATTCCAGATTGTTACATTAACCAGGCTCATCCCAACATAACGTGATTATTAAAAGTGCTCTTTTGCAAAAAACAATAAAATATTTATAAATACCTCAGATTTGTAACTTGCCACTGCAGTTTCATCAGACCTCAAACTGAAATAAAATTTCTTCCTCTGAATTTTTTCCAGATTTCATATTGATCCTAACACTTTGTCAAACACATTACTTCAGTATAATCTGATGCATGTAAGAGAATACCAGACAGCGAGCTGGGAGGTAGCAGAGTTATAGTAGACTTGGAACTTGTTGGGATGTTACCCTGTAGATGGGTGTCCTGCTTGCTACATCCATGATAGAACTTTCTGTATATACAAGTTATTTACGTTTAAAACATTACAGCTTTGTTAGTAGAAAAATAACTGATTTGTTTAAGTACCCACCCACCTATGCACCGTCTGATTAGAGTATCCCAGGAGGCATCATGATTAGATTCCTTTAACTTTAACCGGGTCTTTTAGTGCAAAGAGCTCTCAGAGGAAAGCCATGAAACAAAATGAGTGTGACTGGTAGTTTGAAAGCTTTGGCTTCTGGGTCAGCCACCTCTCCAAACTCTGCACCAGTTTGCTCATCCACGTCATGCTACCTGCTCATCACCAGTGTTGGGCAAGTTACTTTGAAAAAGTAATTAATTATAGTTACTAGTTACTTCTTCAAAAAAGTAACTGAGTTAGTAACTGAGTTACAAGATTCTAAAAATACTTGAAAAGTAACTATTGCGTTACTTTAAAAAAACAACAACAACACATTTAACCCTCTGGGGTCCAGGGTATAATTGGCCATTTTTGACTACTTTTGATTTTCCCTCCACATTTCACCTTTAAAAACTATTTATTTGCCTTGTTTGGTATCATCCTTTTCAGCACAACCTCACGTGTCTGAATTTACAGTTATGTTTTCATTTTGACATACTGTGTTAACACAATTGATCTAAAATCAGACAAAAAACATAAAATCCAAGTAGAAAAAGTGATATTTTTTACTGTAACAACCACAAACATCTTTAATGAATCATATTTCATAACTTTAAATGCAAATATAAATTGTCAATTTTAAAATCCTATGCACAAGTTTTGCAAACAATAAAGTTATTTGCAGCCATTTACCTTTTACCCTTTTTTTTTAATGACCATTTCAAACTATTTACACAACAATCAGCTGTTCTGCATTCAATAAGATGCCACACGAATTATTTGTGCCACTCCAAATATTTCTGTCCACTATAAAGGAGAACATCACAGCCTGATACCTGCAGGTCTGACAGCAGCAGGTGTATCACTGCTGTTTTCTACCTGGAGACAGCAGTCGCCTCATTGTTCTGACACACAACACAAAACTATCCACAAGACAACACATTAACTACACACTCCAAACGTCACAGCTCTCTCACATCTCAAAACTCTCTCTCTCTCTTTTTCTGCTGTCTCTCTCTCTCTCTCTGGCCGTCACTCCTAAAACTTCCCCTGTTCTTTTGTTGTTTTTGTTACTCTCTGCTTATGCTTATGTCTGCATAAGCAGAGAGTGCTTGCTAGCGCTGTCCTTAGACAGTAAACGTGGCGAAACTATTGAGGAAAAAATGCCGCGTATATATTGTTTATCACGACTCTGGTTTTACGTGGCCTATCAGCACAATTATAAACTGGTATATGTCACCTTGTTGCTTTGTCATCTTGAAGTGGTCATGTGATTGGCTTACCACGACTACTTTATTCTTCCTCAGTCAAACAGCAGCACTCATGCGACTGTTTTGCCCCCTGAGCTCCAGGTGTTGTGCCAAAAAGTGATCGTCTGTCCGCGGGAGCGCGCACAGCTGCTTAAAGCTGTAGCGCCCAGATTACTTACGTAGTCAGCTACTTCAACTGATATAAGATGCGGTAAGCTCAACACAGCTTCAACCGTCTGTTTGTTGAAAAATAGTAACGCGACCGCACCGCATTTTCTTGTTAGTAACGGTAACGGCGTTGTAACGATAGGAGTAGTAATTAGTTAGATTACTCGTTGCTGAAAACGTTACTTGGAGCCGTTCTTCCCATCACTGCTCATCACTCGGGAACAAGAACAAACACGAGACTTTGTCACAGCAACACTGCAGCTTTTTTATTGCACTAAACTGGAGCTGACTGCTTGCTAATAGTTAAAAACAGCTACACATGTAACCCACCACCCGCTATACTGCGTTTAAATCCTCTTATTTCAGTTTCGACCAACTAGGTGGGGCAGTGTGTCCGTTAATAAGCAAACACCACAACGATTCTGGCGCGTGCAGCGGACGGCGAACACACTGACGACCATAAAACCAGCTTTTATGGTCGTGCACACACTTCTGCACTGCGGAGAGATTGTCGGGATTGTAAGTTCACACACACTCTGTTGCAAAGCACTCACACCAGCTGTTAACTTTAGTGACACAATGAAGCAAAGTGTCTCGCGCGTGGTCAGAGCCACGCCCTCTCCCAATCGCGACACAAACAGGTAAAACCAACGGGATACCGTCACGGATCAGCAGAAAACTCAAACTCTGAACATTATGTCAGTTACTTTCAGAGTTACATATCATGAAATCATATGATTCACACAATCGTACTGTGTTTCTCATGAACCACCTTTGTGACGTATTATAATCTACATTACATTCAATTCACATTCACATCACATAACATTAACGGTTAATACCTTATATTACTGTTGCATTTAAGTCCATGGGAATTGTGTGTATTCCAAAATTCCAATCTGGACTACACACAAAAATATGCAAGATAAGGTGGGGGAAAGATGGTGGAACTTTGTAATCCATTTGCATTCTAAGTGCAATTAACAAATCATGTTTGGGCAGGCTTTACCCTCATGGACTTAAACAGTCAGTTTTGTTTTATTTAAAAAGTGGTAATAAAACGGAGCATGATAACTGGTAAAGGTCAGTGCTGTCCAGATCTTTAAGTTTCTCATTAGAAGAAATCTGCAAGTCTTGCACAAGTAAGTGTTCTGCGTAATGTTTCCCCTTCATTGAAATGAATAGATTTCAGTATTTTGTCATATAACCGCAGCAGGCATTAACAGAAACCATGTAGCAGCTTTGATCTTCAGACTGCAGTTCACATACCAAAAGAAAAGCGATGTGGAGTGATATGACATCTCGTTTCACTGCTGGTGCAGACCTCAGTTTAACCTGCTGTACAATGTTCAACACTGCATTCTGTTCTTATTGCAGGGAGTTTACATTACAACATCGGTACGGTTTTACTTTTATTATTAAGAATCGTTAAAGGTTGATTTAAAGTCAAAAGTGTAATAAAAGGGTTATATGCCATGAGTTACAGTACTGTGCAAAAGTCTTAAGCCAGCCCTTATTTATTTAAATGTTGCTTTCAAAGAGCCATGGTTTGAAATTGTTTTTAAAAAGCGTTCATCAGCAATGACGTCCAAGCTTTCTGAAGATCTTTCAGAGTTTACTCACTGGACATCGGACGCCTTTTCACTCACTGTCAGTTGACGCTTTGTGCATTGCTATTTTCACGGGAAAGTTTACACTGAGCGATGAATCACTCACACATAAAAAGACACCAGATATGAACCAGCGCTCCGTCTACACATAACAGACCATTCAAAAAAACAATTTGAAATTGTATCTTTAAGCAATTTGTTACTAGTAACCTGTTGCAAAAACACTTAATTTATGCCCATTACTTTAATTAAGTAAAAACAATAAACAGAAGCATTTTGATGTGTATAATAAAGTGTCTTTGAGCAAACCTTGTTAGTCCCAAAGAGCTATTAGCTAAAAACTGGATATATAAATAATCTATTACAATGTTAACTCATAAATCAGCTAATACCTGCACAAGCATGCTTACTGTAATCTTGAGTGCTATCATTGTTAAAGGAGCATTATCATTATCAGTGTATATTATTTTGATCAGTTGTTTCCATACAACAGATGTTTCCATAACAGAAGTTCCCATGGAAACATCTGTTTCCACAACAGTTGTCTATTTATTCATAAATAGTTATAAACAATAAGCAATATAATAAGAAAACAACAACAAAAAAGTGTGTGTGTTGAAATACACATCATCATAAAATGTTAATGATACTTTTATTTTTTCACACAGACAAAACTATATGTAGTAACTGGACCTATTACATTAGCAGTTCAGTTTGTAAGCATGAATCAGGTTACTGTGACTATTAATATCAAAACTACTTGTAAAATTGTGGTTTTGAGTTTTAAGTACAGCCCTCTGCTTTGTTTGACATGATTAAGAAAACCCCTTCATCTTCCCTCTGCATTTATTCTACATCTCATTCTCCAGCTTTGAATATTTAGAGTTAATAAATAAGTTTTAGTTACATATAAATATTACACCTATTTTTGAAAAAAATAAAATCCTTGATTTTAATGTCTTAAAGGCAATCAAACTCACCGTGGAGAGAGTGCAAAATGGACAACAAGGAACCCAAGAATGCTGAGCCACTGGAAGATTCACGGCAACTGAATTTGTCAGTGATCAGCGAGTGTTTAAAGGGGATGTCTCAGAGCAGACCTGCAGAGTGTAGAGTGTGAGCAGAAAAAGGGTGGAATCCAGCAGTCTCCAAATAATCTGATTCACTTTTAAAGAGACAAAGAAAAGACTAATGCAAACAACTATTTTTTTCTTTAGACTTCAGTTGTGACTGTATTTATGTTGGCTTTAAACACTTCTGGTAAACATGGCAAAATAGCACATACAAAATAATTGATATGTGTGGAAAATTTTGTAATTATCTCTACATCTTAAAGCACGGTTTTAACCTTTAAAAAACTGCCCTAAAGCATTATAGCTAATAAGGAAAATGTTGGGTTGCAAAGGTGTAAAACTTCTGTGTAATAATGATAGTTGATCATATCTGATACCACTTCCTTTCTTCTTCCTCTTTGCACACATATTTCAGTTTTGCTTCTCTTTCCAATAATAGGAAAGAGAAGTTAAAGGTAACTTCAGTCAGAAGATTGCTGCCACTTTGGAAAGAGTAATATACAAACTACACGAGAGATCTGAAACTAATGCAAGTTGTTGTTTTATTAGGACATTGTGTGGGGATAAAAGAACCCATGTGACAGGGACAGTCGTGTGTCTATAAAGATGGATAAAGTTTTCCAATATCCTCGACAGTTTTCTGAGCAGGTGGAGAATTCACATCTACATCTACAATTATATAATTATAATTATATAATTATATAATTATAATACAACAGAACTATAAACTCCAGTTTGACGCCACATCAGACAAAACACATGGGCCAAGAGGAAGCTTAAGAAAGCTGTTGGTGAAATGATTCAGATTTACACCCCCCCACCCCCACCCCAAACACACACACACACACAACACACACACTTAACAAGAACATATGTGCTTCTTTCCTGGAACTAGAAAAAAAGAGAAAAGGTGTGAAACAGCTGCTAATTTCCTTGAACAATCATTTCTTTTCATACCTGATATCTGTCCCTGAAGCAACACCACCCTTCAGACTGTCTGCAGAAAAATGGATGAATCAAAGTGTTGTTAATGTCGTAAATAAAACTGATGTTGAAAAAGATATTGTTTATATTTATAAAATGATTATGACTTCACTAACTGCTGAGACACATATCTTTCTTTAATTTCAGTTGTTTCAATATTATACGTGAAACAATTTAACTATTGGGTAATGTTTAGTACAGAGTCCCAAAGCTTGATTCTGCTCATCTGGACATTTTCAGTGTTTCGTCAACATTGTCAGGTGACGTCTTCAGTCTGAGCTGACTGCAGGTTTCCAACCTTATAAACAGGACATTTGCACAATGACTGAAACCAGCACCACTGAATGAACAATTATTATTATTATTAATAATAATAATAGTAGTAATACTAAAAAGGCCCACTGATCAATGTCCATGAGTCCCATTCACAGAGAGTTGGGGAATGGCTGCAATCACAGCATTGTAAGATGGTGACAGATGCACCCTTAGGCCCCCTCCTCCATTCAGAGATGGTGTTTCCCTTTTCATGTAAATGTCCTCCTTGACTGCGCCCTCATACCAGCGTTCCTCCCTGTCCAGGATGTGTACATCCTCATCATTGAAAGTGTCCACTGGCCTGTAGGTGTAAATAGACTGCAGAGTCCTGGCCTGACGAGGTGGCTCTGCTGTGTTGTGTCATCTTCTTAGTCAGAACTTGTTTAGTTTCCACGATGTATAAATCCTGCCAATCCTCCTGCACTTAACAGCGTACACTATGTTACTCTGTTTGTGTCGGGGGAACTGATCCATGGGGTGGACAAGTTTTTGGTGCAGTGTGTTTTGTGGTTTAAAAGCTACCTGGATGATTGAGCATGCATCATGACATTTAGTGCAGAGTAAGTGATCTACCAAAGAAGTATCTATTGATTTCATTTTCTTCTGTGGTGGCAGCAGCACCAGGTATGCCTTCTGGTGGGACATGCCTGCACCTCACAAAGGAGGCATCCTTGTCAGATGCCCGAACCACCTCACCTGGCTCCTTTCAGTAGCAGCGGCTCTACTCTGAGCCCCTCACCCCATCTCTAAGGGAGTCGCCAGCCACCCTTCAGAGAAAGCTCATTTCCATCACACATATCTGTGATCCCATTCTTTTGGTCGCTCCCCAAAGCTCATGACCACAGGTGAGGGTAGGGATGTAGTAAATTGGGAGCTTTGCTTTTAACCACGATGGACCGGTACAGTGTCTGCATCACCAATCCATCTATGGATCTCCTGCTCCCTTCACTCATGAACAAGACCCCAAGATACTTAAACTCCTCCACCTGGGGCAGCATCTCCACCCTTTTCCAGCTGAGGACCGTGGCCTCAGACTTGGAAGTGCTGATTCTCATTCCTGCCGCCTCACACAAACTGTCCCAGTGCAAGCTGGACGTAAAAGTAGAGTTTTCAGAATTTTATTGTTTTCATGTTGTCATATAACATATACATCTGATATATTCAATTCAATTCAATTTTATTTATATAGCGCCAAATCACAACAAAAGTCGCCTCAAGGCGCTTTATATTGTACAGTATACTCTATAATAATAGAATGCTAATATATAATGGGATGCTAATGCCCAGGTAAAAAGCAGAAGGGGTTACATGAAGAGGATGTGGGTCGTATGGAATCTTTGAACCATCTACACTAACATCGAAACATCTCATCGTTCAACATTCAGAAGAGGCAACTCAGAGCGAGTGATGAGGTACAACACAAATTCAACAGCAAGGGGAAGCCAGGATGTCAGATCAGGAAGGAGATCATCAGGTCATTTATTTTTAAATATAGAAACAGGCCAACGTGTCATTAAACTGAACCTAAATGTGTTTTCCAGACCTGAAATTTTAATATGAAGTTATGAAGTTTGAAAACAATATATTAAAAAGAACAAACTGTCTTGTCTGTAAGCTTTTGCAATCAGAGCCCTATAAATTCTCTACAGGCTCCTCTTGTTCCCGGATTTCTTTTATCTCTTTATTCATTCATTTCTATTATTGTTATTTCAGCTGTTATAGTTCATGTGCAGTATGACAATGTCTAAGCTGACAGGCAGGAAAAAAAGGAAGAACTTCTGCACCTGCACGAAACAACACAAAAAGAACAGAAAACTGTATTTGGTGATGTTCATGGACTCTAGACTGCAAAGGATTTTCATCCAAGTATTAAACGACAGTTCCTTTATTTAAAATTAATCTGTTCTTTTGTTAAAACTAAAAGCCTGTACTTGAATCACATGTTGGTTGAAGTAAAATCCACTGTGGTGCTGTGCCGAGACAAAATTACAAAAACTGTCTCACTGTCCTAAAATGTAAGGATCTAAAGTGTACATGTCCAACCATTTCCATAAAACATTGTCTGAAAATCTTTGTGACAGTAGGAAAAGTATTATGACCAAATAATAATGCATGCACACGCACACATAGCTTCAAGTGTTGTATTTTGGAAATTTTGACCGAGACCGAGTGTAGCAAAAATAACAGGATAAAAAGCTGAAGAGAAACCACAGAAAGCCGAGCATGGCAAATATGCATTCTTTATATTGGTGGTTGTGTGTTTGCTCTACATCTGCACAGGAAGCAGAAGGTTACGGTAGAAGTGAAACCACAGCTTTACGTCCTGTTTTATGAATATTATACCATTTCCCCTGAACACATACAGACACACACATCTGCAAGTCTGTGTGAAAATTAATTATGGATCATTAGAAACTAATCCATTTGTAACATTTATTGATTGGCACATATTTGTACATTTGTAATGACTTGTGGATTCACTTGAAGACAAAGGCAGCAATGAGTGCACAAGTCAACTCAGCTCTAACACTATGTAATCAAAATCAGCTACAACAGTCTGCAGCAGTCCGTGGCACTGACAGAGCTTTTCTTCTTGATGGTTCCCCAAAGAGATGACCATACAATAAATGTGGAGTAAATATAGTTCAAAACATCTTCAGCACCTGCTTCCTCTAGCAGGCATAGTTGTTTGTTCATAAAGCTGGTCAGTGCCAG
Source organism: Oreochromis niloticus (assembly GCF_001858045.2). NCBI lineage: Eukaryota > Metazoa > Chordata > Actinopteri > Cichliformes > Cichlidae > Oreochromis > Oreochromis niloticus. Next base: position 1,726,200 of record NC_031982.2, on the reverse strand, counting down.
CGGCCTATGTCTACACTGTCTGTGTGCTCTGCTGCCTGGGTTTGTGCTGTAGTTGATGGAGGATTCAGCAGGTCAATGACATTTCCTTCCCTGAGCTTTAGAACTGCTTGTTTCAGATTCCACCTGCAAGGAGTAACAAACACAGGTGAGGAATAGTGACTATCAAGCTTTCACAACAGTCCCTATAGTTAGCATTCACATCCTGCTTGATTTGTTTTTGACGGCAGTGAAAACAATTATGGACAGTTTCACAGCAGTCATCAAAAAGTGTGCTGAATAGTGTTCAGCTGCAAATAAAGATTCAAAGCCTAGCAACCTCGTAGATGTTATTTCAGCTTTGTTGTGATTTTTGTGGATGTGTGTTTGTGTGGTTTTTACTGTTAAAGTGGAAACCACGCCTGAGACTACTAATACGGTAAAGGGTTGTTATTCAGTTACAAAGTGAATATAAACTATTCACCGAAAACACACAACATATGATTTCTATCAGGATGTCAGGTCATAACGCACAGCCCTAAAACACATATGGTCTTTACAATATAAAGTGTCCTAAAATGACTACTGTCATAATACGTGTAAGCTCAACACAATACTCTACAATAAAGCATGTGAAGTGTTACATTAGCTATTCTTTGTAATTGTTATATTTTCAAAAATAATGACTTTTGCATTTTTTTTCATTAATTATTCATTAATCTAGCATCTTTAGTTGGATTAACTTGAACTGTAACATTTAAATGTAAATACAACTCAAATATAAGTGGCATTATATGTATGATATACTTACACTTCACAGAAAAGTTTGTCCCTGTTTACTCAGTGAAATGAAGACGAATCCTTTCATACAGTATGAAACCACCACACACACACACACACACACACACACACACACACACACACACGTACTATAACACCACACACACACATATACTGCGACACCACACAAGCAGGCAAAGTTCATTTCAAGCTCAGGACAAACTGCTTGTCCTGGTTACGCAGCAATGCCAACACATACACAATAAAATATAAAATGCCAATGGCAGCGTCTGCATGTCAGTCATGTTGCATGGCACCCTAACTCTGCTCACCTACTGAGCTAAACTGGTGCCCGTCAGTCACATCACTATGTCAAAATGAACTGAATACAAATTCATCATCACCAGCAGTTCAGCTCTGGCACAACTGTCTCACCTGTTTGTGTTGGGATCTCTCAGTGAAGATGTATACAGATAGCCTCCGGTTTTAATCCCTGTCACAGGAATCTTTATCTGCAAAGCAATTTACACTCAGTATTCAATATATTCCGAGTTCTTTGCAATATGATTATGTTTGTGATTTACATTTTCTCACTATGTGGATCTAAATATTTTTAGATCCACTTCGACATAAAAAGCTACCTGTAAGTAAATACTTTGATTATATGCAGAAGGAAAACCAGTTCAGCTGCCCATGCCAAATTAGAAAAGAAAGAAGTCAGATGACAGCATAAAGGACAGTACCTGTGCAGTGTGCTTATCTACATGGTTGTATCTGTCAGTCAGATGGATGTTGTGGACCTTTAAAGGTGGCGCCCCCAGGCTTTCCATGGCAACTGGACATGCCTCCAACTCCTGCAAAGCCAGCCTGTGGTAATCTGACTCAGCAAAGTTCTCTAATTAGACAGCAGACAGAACTATATATGGAAGTGAACCAAAACAGGAAGGCTAGAAAATACTACAACATTTTAAAGTATGAATGGAAACAGTTACTCGTTTTACTCAAACCTTAAAGTTAAAATAAGCTTTCACAGTGCACAAACCAAGAATTTAGTACACTTTTAAAAAGGTTCATATGGGGTGAGCAGGACTCGTGGTTTGGCAGGGATGTGATAGGACGAGGAGACAGTTGCTCCTCTTGACTTTTCCAACTTTTCCACTCCTCATTATCTTTTGCTCAGAACATAAGCGTCACACTTCTATACTTGTTGTATAGAAGTTAGTTGGTTAGAGACTTACAGGACGTCTATTCCAGTTTTAGTGAAAGCAATGCTAAACTGGTGGCTAACGTAAATGACCTGGAAAGCCGAAGCAGACGATAGAACATGCGGGTCTGGTGGAATCCATCGAAGGCGGGCACACTACAGAATTTTTGCGAGTGTGCTATGGTGAGGTGTTTTTGGAAAGAGACCTTCCCAACTGTGCCAGAGCCAATCGTTCACCTGTCGCTAAGCCAAACTCGGCCTGTAATCATTAAGTTACAATACCATTACCATCAGAGAGAAGTGATGGCTTCGCTCGGCTGCTGATGCGATGGATTATGTGTGTATTCTGTTCGAAAGCAGATCTAACCAGAAGCTCAAAGGTTTAAATATGAATATATTCTATAGAATATGGGAGCTTGAAATTTTGTTTTCTCTTTTTGAACAAGGTAGGAAGTGCTTTGGTGAGCTCGCTGCTTTTCCTTTTGGCAGCTGTCATCGGGTGGGGGAAAGTAGTGGGGGTGATTAAAGAGTAGTGGGTATGGAGGGGTGGGAATGATCTGATTCTAATAGTAACGTTTTAGGCCACAGTGGCCTCGGTTGTGTTGGTTTCATTTGTGTTTGCAAGAGAACCCTAACCTATTGTATATGCATGGGACTCTATCTGTGCACGAATCTCTGCAGAGGTTAGATAGTGCTGTAAACTAGTTAGGTGGAATATTAAGGGGTTAAACCAACCTGTTAAAAGGAAGAGGATGTTCTCACACATCAAACAGTGCAGGGTAGCAGTGGTTTTGTTATTTTTTTTGTACTGTTTAAACAGGAAACACACATTTGAAGGTCGGATAGCACCCATCTTATTGGGGGAGGGGCAGCATTTTCACTTCACTCTTCAGGCCAAAGCCAGAGGTGTTTCAGTCGTTACTGATCCACATGTGTGCTTTGAAAAACAGGAGGTCATTTCTGATACGTTAAACTCTACAACATCAATTTATAGACTCTCAGTGTTGATTTCTGTTTATTGCCTGATCTGAGCTCTGCTGGTTGGATCCAGTGTTAGACTCTCCCCACCACAATAAGTAAATCTGCATTGTTTAATAAGTGCTTTTTTTCTCATTATGGCATACTCCTTTTTCTCATACCTGTCCCAGGATTGATTATTTTCTTATTGATTATAAGTTGCTCTCACTAGTCAGTTCCTGTGACTACCAGAGTGGTGTTGGACCATGCCGCTCTCGTGCCAATCATGAATCTCCCCGATGCCCCAAAATACGGAAAACATTGGTGATTTAATTCAACTCTTCTTGCAGATACTAATTTTCTAAAATTCATGGAAAAACATGAATCAAACGAATACTACAAATGAGATATCTAGCCTGACAATTTGGGATACACCGAAAGACATTCTGAGGGGGCAAATAATTTCTTATTCAGCTAACATGAAGAAAAAGGCCTGAGTGACTTGAATTAGCTAACTAGCAAAGAAACACATCAGCTATATGCCAAGGATTAAAACCCCCCACAATGATATAATAAACGGTAATGCTGCAGACTAAATTTGACCTTTCGACACTCAGTTTAATGTCAGCTTCTAAAGCATAAGGCTTTGTTCTATACAGTGGCTTGCAAAAGTATTCGGCCCCCTTGAACTTTCCCACATTTTGTCACATTACAGCCACAAACATGAATCAATTTTGTTGGAATTCCACGTGAAAGACCAACACAAAGTGGTGTACACATGAGAAGTGGAACGAAAATCATACATGATTCCAAACATTTTTTACAAATAAATAACTGCAAAGTGGGGTGTGCGTAATTATTCAGCCCCCTGAGTCAATACTTTGTAGATCCACCTTTTGCTGCAATTCCAGCTGCCAGTCTTTTAGGGTATGTCTCTACAGGCTTTGCACATCTAGAGACTGAAATTCTTGCCCATTCTTCTTTGCAAAACAGCTCCACAACTGCCCTGTGACGGCCTCAGAGGTTGTCTAAGAGAATATTGGGAGCAACAACACCATGAAGTCCAAAGAACACACCAGACAGGTCAGGGATAAAGTTATTGAGAAATTTAAAGCAGGCTTAGGCTACAAAAAGATTTCCCAAGCCTTGAACATCCCACGGAGCACTGTTCAAGCCATCATTCAGAAATGGAAGGAGTATGGCACAACTGTAAACCTACCAACACAAGGCCGTCCACCTAAACTCACAGGCCGAACAAGGAGAGCGCTGATCAGAAATGCAGCCAAGAGGCCCATGGTGACTCTGGACGAGCTGCAGAGATCTATTCAATTCAATTCAACTTTATTTATATAGCGCCAAATCACAACAAAAGTCGCCTCAAGGCACTTTATATTGTACAGTAGATCGCACAATAATACATACAGAGAAAAACCCAACAATCATATGACCCCCTATGAGCAAGCACTTTGGCGACAGTGGGAAGGAAAAACTCCCTTTTAACAGGAAGAAACCTCCGGCAGAACCAGGCTCAGGGAGGGGCGGGGCCATCTGCTGCGACCGGTTGGGGTGAAAGAAGGAAGACAGGATAAAGACATGCTGTGGAAGAGAGACAGAGATTAATAACAGATATGATTCGATGCAGAGAGGTCTATTAACACATAGTGAGTGAGAAAGGTGACTGGAAAGGAAAAACTCAATGCATCATGGGAATCCCCGGCAGCCTACGTCTATTGCAGCATAACTAAGGGAGGATTCAGGGTCACCTGGTCCAGCCCTAACTATATGCTTTAGCAAAAAGGAAAGTTTGAAGCCTAATCTTGAAAGTAGAGATAGTGTCTGTCTCCCGAATCCAAACTGGAAGCTGGTTCCACAGAAGAGGGGCCTGAAAACTGAAGGCTCTGCCTCCCATTCTACTTTTAAATACTCTAGGAACAACAAGTAGGCCTGCAGTGCGAGAGCGAAGTGCTCTAATAGGGTGATATGGTACTACAAGGTCATTAAGATAAGATGGGGCCTGATTATTTAAGACCTTGTATGTGAGGAGCAGGATTTTGAATTCAATTCTGGATTTAACAGGAAGCCAATGAAGGGAAGCCAAAACAGGAGAAATCTGCTCTCTCTTTCTAGTCCCTGTCAGGACTCTTGCTGCAGCATTTTGGATCAGCTGAAGACTTTTCAGCGAGTTTTTAGGACATCCTGATAATAATGAATTACAGTAGTCCAGCCTGGAAGTAATAAATGCATGAACTAGTTTTTCAGCATCACTCTGAGACAGGATATTTCTAATTTTAGAGATGTTGCACAAATGGAAGAAAGCAGTCTTACATATTTGTTTAATATGTGCATTGAAGGACATGTCCTGGTCAAAAATGACTCCAAGGTTCCTCACAGTGTTACTGGAGGCCAAGGTAATGCCATCCAGAGTAAGAATCTGGTTAGATACCATATTTCTAAGATTTTCAGGGCCGAGTACAATAACCTCAGTTTTATCTGAATTAAGAAGCAGAAAGTTAGCGGCCATCCAGGTCTTTATGTCTTTAAGGCATTCCTGCAGTTTAACTAATTGGTGTGTGTTACCTGGCTTCATGGATAGATAGAGCTGCGTGTCATCTGCATAGCAGTGAAAATTTATGCTATGTCTTCTAATGATGCTGCCTAAGGGAAGCATGTATAATGTAAGCAGAATTGGTCCTAGCACCGAACCCTGTGGAACACCATAATTGACCTTAGTGTGTGAAGAGGACTCTCCATTTACATGAACAAATTGGAGTCTATTAGATAGATATGATACAAACCACTGCAGCACAGTACCTGTAATACCTACAGCATGTTCTAATCGCGCTAATAGGATATTATGGTCAACAGTATCGAACACAGCACTGAGGTCTAGCAGGACAAGCACAGAGATGAGTCCACTGTCAGAGGCCATAAGAAGATCATTTGTAACCTTCACTAAAGCTGTTTCTGTGCTGTGATGAGCTCTGAAACCTGACTGAAACTCTTCAAATAAGCCATTCCTCTGCAGATGATCTGTTAGCTGTTTGACAACTACTCTTTCAAGGATGTTTGATATGAAAGGAAGGTTGGAGATTGGCCTATAATTAGCTAAGACAGCTGGGTCTAGAGATGCTTTTTAAGTAAAGGTTTAACTACAGCCAGCTTGAAGGCCGGTGGTACATAGCCGATTATTAGAGATAGGTTGATCATATTTAAGATTGAAGAATTAATTAATGGCAGGACTTCTTTGAGCAGTTTTGTAGGAATGGGGTCTAAAAGACAAGTTGATGGTTTGGAGGAATTAATTATTGAAGTTAACTCAGAAAGATCAATTGGAGAAAAAGAGTCTAACTTAACATCGATGGTACTAAAAGTAGCTGTAGAGAATATTACATCTGTGGGATGATTATTGGTAATTTTTTCTCTAATGATAAAAATTTTATTTGTGAAGAAGTTCATGAAGTCATTACTAGTTAACGTTAAAGGGATTGTTGGCTCAGTAGAGCTCTGACTGTTTAAGATAAGATAAGATAAGATAAGATAAGATAACCTTTATTAGTCCCACACGTGGGAAATTTGTTTTGTCACAGCAGGAAGTGGACAGTGCAAAAGTTATGAAGCAAAAATTAGAATAAAATAAAATAAGAATAAATACAGTACACAACTGTACAGAATAGAATAAAATAAAATACAATACTATATACAGTAGAATAAAATAGAATAAAATATACAATAAGATAAAAATAAAATACAAATGCTTTATACAACTGAGTAAAAATACAACGATGCCAGAAAAGATTATTGCACATTAGTGTTATTGCACATGTGTGGATGTGTATGTTTGATCAGTTGAAGTCTTTGTTGTGAAGTCTGACAGCAGTGGGGAGGAAAGACCTGCGAAATCTCTCCGTCCCACACCGTGGGTGCCGCAGTCTCCCACTGAAGGAGCTGCTCAGTGCTGTCACAGTCTCATGCATGGGGTGGGAGATGTTGTCCAACAGGGATGACAGCTTAGCCACCATTCTCCTGTCACTCACCACCTCCACTGGGTCCAGAGGGCATCCTAGAACAGAGCTGGCCCTTCGGATCAGCCTGTTCAGTCTCTTCCTGTCCCCAGCAGAGATGTTGCCGCCCCAGCAGACCACACCATAAAAGATGGCTGAGGCCACCACAGAGTCATAGAAGGTCTTCAGGAGTGGGCCCTCCACTCCAAACGACCTGAGTCTCCGCAGCAGGTACAGCCTGCTCTGCCCTTTCCTGTAGAGGGCGTCTGAATTATGAGTCCAGTCCAGTTTGCTGTTCAGATGAACACCAAGGTACCTGTAGCTGTCCACAGCCTCAATGTCCATACCTTGGATGTTCAGTGGTTGCAGTGGAGGATGTTTGTGCCTGCGGAAGTCTACCACCAGCTCCTTGGTTTTACTGGCATTGATGTGGAGGTAGTTCAGCTGGCACCAGTCCACAAAGTCTTGAGTCAGTCCTCTGTACTCCATGTCGTCCCCATCAGTGATGAGGCCGACTATTGCAGAATCATCAGAGAACTTCTGCAGGAAGCACTGGGTGGAGTTGTGGGAGAAGTCTGCAGTGTAGATGGTGAAGAGGAACGGAGCCAGAACCGTTCCCTGTGGGGCCCCGTACTGCAGACGACCCTGTCCGACACACAGCCCTGAGTCCTCACATACTGTGGTCGGTCGGTGAGGTAGTCCAGAATCCAGGTAGTGAGGTGATGGTCCACTCCAGAGTTCTCCAGCTTGTCCTTCAGAACCGAGGGAAGAATAGTGTTGAAGGCACTGGAGAAATCAAAGAACATGATTCTCACAGTGCTCCCAGCGGTTTCCAGGTGAGCGAGGGAACGATGTAGGAGGTGAATGACGGCATCATCCGCTCCAATGCCAGGCTGGTAGGCAAACTGAAGTGGGTCCAGTGATGAGCTCACAAGGCGCCGAAGCTGAGCCAGGACCAAGCGCTCCAGGGTCTTCATCAGGTGGGATGTCAGAGCCACCGGCCTGTAGCTGTTGAGGTCCTTGGGGCGTGAAGTCTTTGGCACTGGTACAACACAGGAGGTTTTCCAGAGCTGTGGGACTCGTCCCAGCCTCAGGCTCAGGTTGAAGAGGTGCTCCATCACCCCACACAGTTGGTCCGCGCAGGACCTGACGACCCTCGAGCTGATGCCATCTGGACCCGCTGCCTTCTTGGCTTTAATCCTCCTCAGTTCCCTCCTAACCTGGGTGGTTGAGAGAGACAGGCTGGAGCCTTGTGTTGAGTGTGTATTGGATGCTGTTGTTGGGGGTGGGGAGGGGTGAGCAGGGTGAATAGAGGAGGTGTGAAGTGTCTGAGGTGTCAGAGGTGGAACAGCAGCAGTGGGGGTGGGTGAGTCTGCAGCCGATGTTGGAGACTGCCTCATGGCTGAATCAAATCTGTTGAAGAAATGATTCAGTTCATTTGCCCACCTCACATCCCTCCCAGGCAGAGAGTTCTGATGTTTGTGGCCCGAGATGGTTCTGAGGCCTCTCCAGACTTCACCAACATTATTTTGCTGAAGCTGGTTCTCCATCTTCTGCCTGTAGCTGTCCTTCCCATTCCTTATCAGTCCCCTCAGCTCTCTCTGCACCCTTTTCAACTCCTCTTTGTCTTTGGATTTGAAGGCCCTCCTCTTCTGCTTGAGGACGGCTTTGATTTCTGGGGTAATCCAAGGTTTGTTGTTGGAGAAACACCGTACAGTCCTGGTAGGTACGGTGTTGTTCACACAGAAATTAATATAGTCAGTAATGCATGCAGTAAGGCTGTCGATGTCCTCTCCGTGGTCGTCACAGATCACCTCCCACACAGTCGACTCAAAACAATCCTTAAGAGCCTCCTCGCTCTCCTCCGACCATCTCTGCACTGTGTGGGTGGCTGGTGGCTCCCTGCGCACTAAGGGCTCATACACAGGGACAAGGTGCACCAGGTTATGATCAGATCTGCCCAGGGGAGGGAGAGGTGATGAACTGTATGCCTCTTCTGCATTGGCATACAGTAAGTCCAGTGTTTTATTGTCTCTGGTTGGGCAGGTCACATACTGGGTGAAGGTGGGCAGTGTGGAGTCCAGTGAGGCATGATTGAAGTCCCCTGATATTATGAGAAGGGCTCTCGGAGATTGTGTTTGCAGTCTGCTGACCACAAAGTGGAGAGAGTCACAGGCTGCATCCGCGTTGGCCGAGGGGGGGACATACGCTGTTATCGCGATAACATGCGAGAATTCCCGGGGCAGATAGTACGGACGCATGCTAACGGCTAACAGCTCAATGTCTCTGCTGCAGAGTTGTTCCTTTACAGTGATGTGCCCGGGGTTACACCATCTGTCATTCACAAACACTGCCAGTCCCCCTCCTTTCCTCTTACCGCTCTCTCTCGTCCTGTCGGCTCGCAGCAGCTGGAAACCCGGTAGTGTCACGCTTGTGTCCGGAGTTAGCGGTGTTAGCCACGACTCCGTTAGCATCATGATGCTACATTGCCGGTACTCCCTCTGTGACCAGGTTAGCGACGTGAGCTCATCCATCTTATTGGGCAAAGATCGTACATTTCCAATAATTACAGAAGGAAGAGATGGTCGATAACGTCTCCTTCTCGGGCGACGGCGCTCCTTCCCAGCACGACACCCCCGCCTTTTCCTCCTCAGCTCGCTGGGAATGTCGGGTCTGTCCACCGGCAGTACCGCTGCGGGACGCAGCGCTAACAGCTGATCCTTACTGTAAACAAAAGATCCCTGCTCTGGGTCCCCAGACACGGGTGAAAAAAGTAGAAAAAAACTAAGAAAAACGACCAGAACTAGCACAAAACGGTAGAACATGGTTGCAGAGACTAATTACTAATACGTTAGTTATAAAAAATAACGAGAAGAAAAAGATAAGAAAGAAAGAAACTCAGAATGAGCAGAGCTGCTGTAACAGGCTGCCGCACACGGGGGGCGCCGGAAGTTTGTCAGCCTGGCTACAGTGCTGAAGAGAAACCTGGGGTTGTTCTTATTTTCTTCAATCAGTGATGAATAGTAAGATGTTCTGGTTTTGCGGAGGGCTTTCTTATAAAGCAGCAAACTATTTCTCCAGGCTAAATGATGATCCTCTAAATATGTGACACGCCATTTCCTCTCCAGCTTACGAGTTATCTGCTTTAGGCTACGTGTTTGAGAATTATACCACGGAGTCAGGTATTTCGGATTTGAGGCCTTAGTTTTCACAGGAGCTACAGTATCCAGAGTCGTACGTAGTGAGGAGGTAAAATTATTAACAAGATAATCGACCTCTGTTGGAGTAGCGTTCAGATAGCTGCTCTGCTCTATGTTGGTACAGGGCATTGAAGATGATAACAGTGGGTGGATTATATTCTTAAACTTAGTTACAGCACTTTCAGAAAGACATCTACTGTGATAAAGTCTACTCTCCACTGCTGTGTAATCAATTATTGTAAATGTAAATGTTATCAGGAAATGATCAGACAGCAGAGGGTTTTCAGGAAACACTGTTAAATGTTCAGTTTCTATGCCATATGTTAAAACAAGATCTAGAGTGTGATTAAAGTGGTGGGTGGGTTCTTTTACATTTTGAGAGAAGTCAATTGAGTCTAATAACAGATTAAATGCCATGTTGAGGCTGTCATTTTTAGCATCTACATGGATGTTAAAATCACCCACAATAATTATTTTATCTGAGCTGAGCACTAAATCTGATAAAAAGTCTGAGAAATCAGAGAGAAACTCTGTGTAAGGCCCAGGTGGACGATAGATAATAACAAGTAAGACTGGTTTCTGAGTTTTACAGCTGGGGTGGACGAGGCTAAGCATCAGGCTTTCAAATGAATTAAAAGTCTGTCTTGGTCTTTCGTTAATTAATAGGCTGGTGTGAAAAATTGCTGCCACACCGCCCCCTCGGCCTGTGCTTCGAGATTTCTGGTAGTTAGAATGACTCGGGGGTGTTGATTCATTTAAACTAGCATAATCATCCTGCTGCAACCAGGTTTCTGTAAGGCAGAGTAAATCGGTTTGTTGATCAATTATTAAGTCATGTACTAACAGAGACTTGGAGGAGAGAGACCTAATATTTAATAATCCACATTTCACTGTTTTACTCTTTGGTTCAGATGTGGATACTGTATTGTTCTTTCTTTGTGATTTTTTATGTTTAAGTTGTTTGTTGCTGGTTTTTAGTTTGTTTTTTGTCTGTTTGGGAGCTGACACAGTCTCTATGGAGGTTTTTGGGGGGGTAGCAGGAGGAGAGAAGCTGCAGAGAGGCATGTAAGACTGCAACTCTGCTTCCTGGTCCCAACTCTGGATAGTCATATTTTGGGGGGTTTAATAAATTTGTCCATATTTCTAGAAATGAGAGCTGCTCCATCCAAAGTGGGATGGATGCCGTCTCTCCTAACAAGACCAGGTTTCCTCCAGAAGGTTTGCCAATTATCTATGAAGCCCACATCGTTTCTGGGACACCACTCAGACAGCCAGCAATTTAAGGAGAACATGCGGCTAAACATGTCACTCCTGGTCTGATTGGGGAGGGGACCAGAGAAAACTACAGAGTCCGACATTGTTTTGGCAAAGTTACACACCGATTCAATATTGATTTTAGTGATCTCCGATTGGCGTAACCGGGTGTCATTACTGCCGACGTGAATTATGATCTTACTGTATTTACGTTTACCCTTAGCCAGCAGTTTTAAATTTCCTTCAATGTCGCCTGCTCTGGCCCCTGGAAGACAATTGACTATGGTTGCCGGTGTCTCTAGCTTCCCATGTCTGAGAACAGAATCACCAATTACCAGAGTTTGACCCCCGGCAGGTGTGTCGCCGAGTGGGGAAAAACGGTTAGACACATGAACAGGTTGGTGGTGTACCTGGGGCTTCTGTTTAGGACTATGCTTCCTCCTCACCGTCACCCAGCCGCCCTCTTTCCCCAGCTGCTTGGGGTCTGCCGGGGAACAGCTAGCGGGGCCTACGCTATCTTCGGCTGCACCAGCTACAGGGGCCTGGCTAGCTACGGGTGAATGAAGGGTGCGAAGCCGAGTCTCCAATTCAGTAATCCTGGCCTCCAGCGCTGCAAATATGCTACATTTGTTACAAGTATCATTACTGCTAAAGGAGGCCGAGGAGTAGCTAAACATCTGACACAATGAGCAGGAAAGTGCAGGAGGGACAGGTGAAGTAGCCATGGTGCTAACGAGTCGGCTACGAGCTAAGCTAAGCTAGCGAAACAGTAAAGAGACGGTGAGTGAATACTTTGGCTATTGTTGAGAATAGATTCCTTGATATAGGTCAGTGTTAAAGAGAATATAGTTTGTGATTGCTTGCAACATTATAATATTGTGGTTAATGAGTGTAAGAATACAAAATAGAAAAAAGGCCTGTTATGGGAACAAAGAACTGAGGTACAGGGCAGGAGGACAATCAACCCCACCCCCAGGACCAGTGTTGCCAACTCCTCAGTAAGGAAAATCGCTATTGGCTGTCCTAAAAGTCGCTCGAAGTCGCTAAATGACGTCATCACCTAATTTGCATAATTGGTCATGCTAATATAATTGTAACCTATGTTGTTGGAGAGAGAAATAACATCGTGAAAGAGACATAAAAAACGTCCTAAATGCATTTAGAGTTTATTTAGAACTACAAATTAAATTTCTTTTAGCAATTATTGTTTTTTTTAATGTCACAGTTCCAACCCCGCTCCTTTACCCGGGCTTGGACCGGCAAAAGTGATCCGAAATAGGCACTCTGGTGGAGTTACTTTGTGTGTGTGTGTTTATAAGTAGTTTTAAACCTTGTGATCCACGAAACAGCATAAGAGTAAAAGAGTAAAAGAAGAACTGACTGTGTTACAGCACCCGCTGCTTGTTGAGAGTAAAAGCGATACGCGCTTTCACGTCTTTTTTTAGCGACTTTTTTTAAGAAAAAAAGTCGCTAGGGGGTCTGAAAACTCGCTAAATATAGCGACAAAGTCGCTAAGTTGGCAACACTGCCCAGGACAGTAGCAAGAGTTACTGACGGTGAGGAGCAGACAAAGGGCAAACGGACACTACCATAAAAGGAGATGGGGGTCAGGGTGTCAGCACCCTTGGCCACTGTACTAGTGTATTTCCATTGTGGGGGTGTTTACTGTAGATGGGAGGAGACCAGAGGTTATAACTGTAACTGTTGTGTGGAGTTCTTTAGATCAGCCTTTAGCATAGGACTGCATAGGAATGCAGTGTGCTGATCTCCAGATGCATCTGTAAGAATAATGGGTAATAAAAGGATTGTGTAAAACATGGAAACATCTCAGCGTGATCTCTACCAGGATCAAAAGAATCACAGAGACCGGCGTTGTCTCAACACTATAAATTAGGTAGTGAGTACACAGAAAGGGTGATTCAGATGAAGCACGTTAAGATTATACTATGAAAAAGGGATGTGTCAAAAGATTTAAATTAAATTGCTAAGCAGAAAAGCTACTCAGAAACACCACTGTGTTTGAGCAGGAACAGGAAGTGATACTCTACCACAAAGCGAGCGAACACCAAGTGACAGCGCCACCAAGAGTCAGGAAGACCAATTCAGGTGGGGGAATCTGTCCATAGGACAACTATTAGTCGTGCACTGCACAAAGTTGGCCTTTATGGAAGAGTGGCAAGAAGAAAGCCATTGTTAATAGAAAACCATAAGAAGTCCCGTTTGCAGTTTGCCACAAGCCATGTGGGGGACACAGCAAACATGTGGAAGAAGGTGCTCTGGTCAGATGAGACCAAAATGGAACTTTTTGGCCAAAATGCAAAACGCTATGTGTGGCGGAAAACTACCACTGCACATCACTCTGAGCACACCATCCCCACTGTCACATATGGTGGTGGCAGCATCATGCTCTGGGGGTGCTTCTCTTCAGCAGGGACAGGGAAGCTGGTCAGAGTTGATGGGAAGATGGATGCAGCCAAATACAGGGCAATCTTGGAAGAAAACCTCTTGGAGTCTGCAAAAGACTTGAGACTGGGGCGGAGGTTCACCTTCCAGCAGGACAACGACTCTAAACATAAAGCCAGGGCAACAATGGAATGGTTTAAAACAAAACATATCCATGTGTTAGAATGGCCCAGTCAAAGTCCAGATCTAAATCCAATCCAGAATCTGTGGCAAGATCTGAAAACTGCTGTTCACAAACGCTGTCCATCTAATCTGACTGAGCTGGAGCTGTTTTGCAAAGAAGAATGGGCAAGGATTTCAGTCTGTAGATGTGCAAAGCTGGTAGAGACATACCCTAAAAGACTGGCAGCTGTAACTGCAGCAAAAGGTGGTTCTACAAAGTATTGACTCAGGGGGCTGAATAATTACGCACACCCCACTTTGCAGTTATTTATTTGTAACAAATGTTTGGAATCATGTATGATTTTTGTTCCACTTCTCACATGTACACCACTTTGTATTAGTCTTTCACGTGGAATTACAACAAAATTGATTCATGTTTGTGGCTGTAATGTGACAAAATGTGGAAAAGTCCAAGGGGGCCGAATACTTTTGCAAGCCACTGTATGCATAGAACAAGCCGGCAGGATGCTATCCAACCAGCTGAAGGGTATCCAGGCAAAACTACATATTCCAAAAAACAGAATGACCAATGGTACTATCACCTCAGATCATGTTAAGAGTATCAACACATCCAGGTCTCTCAATTCTCAACTTTAAACCTCTGAACTTCCACAGGAGAAAACTCTGACGGAGAACTTTTTTAATTCTTTGAATATCCCATTCTCTCTCCGAAATGTAAAGAGATTAGAGGAACCTATAACACAGGCGGAAATTAAGATTTCATCAGTCTGGAAAGTCCCCAGGCCAAGATGGATTTCCTGAATTTTTTAAAGCATTCTCAATATTGCACCTCAACTATGTGTAGCATTGGCTGACTCCTCTAAATATGGCAAAGTCCCTTCATCGTTCTATGAAGCATGTATGACTGTTGTTCTAAAGAAAGGTAAAGATCCACTCGAATGCTCATCTTACAGGTCAATCAAATTACTCATTCTCGATGCCAAGATTTTGACCAAAGTTTTAGTGCGTAGGCTGGAAAATGTTTTACCATCAATTGTATCTGAAGATCAAACCAGCTTTATTAAAAACTAATGTCCGTCATCTGTTTGATATACTATATTCTCCTCGCACGGAGACTCCAGAGTGTATCCGCTCCCTGGATACAAAGAAGGCATTTGACTGTGTGGAGTGGGAGTTTCTATTTGCAAGCTTAGAAAAATTCAATTTTGGACACAAATTTAATTCTTGGATAAAATTGCTATATCTCTGCCCTAAACCCTCAATCCTTTCAAACTCCCAGCAGTCACAGCTGTTTAACCTCGAGCGAGGAACCCAGCAAGGGTGTCCCCTTAAGCCCGTTACTCTTTGATGTGGCTATAGAACCACTGGCCACGCTACGAAGCTGTCTCTGGGATCTGGTGGAGAGGAGTCATGCATAAAGCATCCCTGTATGTAGATGATCTCCTGGTCTTCTTGTCATGTCTATATAACCTATCTTCTACATTTTCCTCAGTATGTTTTCATGATGCAAGTTGAACTTGCACAAAAGTGAACTGAATACACTGTAAACACACTGCAACAGTTACACCCCTTTTTTTATTTATTTATGTTTTTTACACATGGAGGGGCTCAAGGGAAACAAGAGTTTCCCTTGAGTGAAATACTCTTGTCTCCAAAAGTCTAAGCATAATTTCTGGTATTACTATTGGGCATCTAATATATGCTGGACCATATTTTGGTTTAATTTTCAATTCCTGTTAAAGACACATCTGTCTCGGCAATACTTGGATCTCCACTTTCCTTGGCATCAAATAAGTGATTTGATAATCCGGTGGTGTGGCACTGTGAGATTATTCTGTTATCATATGTTACCTTATATCTGTAATCAAAGTAGTTGAATTATGATACTGCTGTAGATCATATTATACCCCTTAATATAGAGTGTGTGATCAGTATGTAGTTTTAGTTTGCATTATACTTCTGACTTAAAAGAGTGTGAAAATCATTAGATCTATTGGATTGACCTGTATTACTCGACACTGTTGAACGTGTTACACTGTTTCTTGACATTTCATACTGCTGAATCATGAAGAGAATGTTGTGTGCAGGAGACCTTGTGTCTAGAATAGAAGAAGAGAAGACCACATTTCATACCCCCACCTTTACAGAGAGCAGAAAGACAGGGAGCCGAGGTCATAACTTAGGCGCTGTGTGAGAGAAAGAATGTGAATGTTTAGGCTTTTACGACTAGGTGGGGGCTACTAGAGGCTATAAAAGGCTGAGTAACCCGTCACCATTTTGAGACTTGCTGTGACCCTCTGCAGGCAGGTCTCCCCATCATGATGGTTCTTATGCTCATAAAATGTTGAATTGTATGGAATAAATAATTGTTGATTGAGCATTTATACACCGAGTATTGTCCTTCCTTCAGCCCAAAGATTAAAAGAACTGGGAGATTTTAACAGCACACTGTGAGAATATGGACTCAGATGAAAAAACACTTTGGTGAGACTGACTGTTCTCCTTTGAGTCCAGTTGCACCAAATTATGTTTTTCAACCATCCTTAAGTGATTCTGTGTTTCAGGATTGGTGCAGTAGGGGCATTAGGTGCTTTGTATCTTTTATGAAACACTCTGAAAAATTCAATCTCCTGCACACACATTTTTTCAGAGAACTTCAGATTAGACACTTTCTTTCACATCTCAGATGTCATACTTTCCAGAGGCTTAAAGACGGAGATATTTGTATCCATCTCAGAAAGGGTTAATATCTGTTATTTATAACATGCTGGGTTTTCCCTCTTTATTTTTAATTTAATGTTTTTTACTATGCAAATTTCTGTCAGTGTTCTGCTACTGGAAACTGAATTTCCAGGAGGAACCTACCCGAGGGATTTATACAGTTTTATCTATCTAAGTACCCTGTGAGGGTCTACTATAAGATGTGAATGAAGCATTACAGACAATCCCTACTGCAACCATCTCCAAAACGAATCAGCTGATCTAGACCACAGCAGCAGTGATCACTGAGATGCTTGGGTACAAAATGAACAACCACAAGGAGCAGTACCCTCTGTGGAGAAGACCAGAGGCCAGCGTATATTAGCATGGAGGGAAGCACTGAAAGTTGGCTAAGTGTGATCAAAAAAGGGATCCCTAAGAATCTGCCAAGCAAAGACTCACAGCCTTGGTCATCACTTGATAAAGTATATTGAGATAAAGTGAGATAGAAGGCAAGAGAATAAACCAGCTGTACTCCACGAAACTGTCCAAGGTGTACTCTTAGTGGCAGGGGAACAATATGAGGAAAGATCCACCAAGGCTTGAGATGGAGCAGGAAGAGCATATGGGAGAAGACACAACCTATAACAGCATTGCTCAGTGGCTAGTGGATGTAAGAGCAGACCACAGCAACAGGATCCAGTAACCATCTGTCAGGGTTCTGGGTTTTCTGACCTAGTGTTTTAAGTTCCTGTGATTTTTGTCGTTTTGTGTTGTGGATTTTGTCTCTTTGTTAGTCTATAGTTTATTTCTACAGGGTCTAGTTTCTTGTGGTCCCGGTTTGGTTCCCTGATGGTTTAAAAATTTCCCTCTGTATAGCTGACCGCTGTGTCTTCCTCTGTGTGTTTAAGTTTATACAGTGATGTGAGTTGTGTCCACTCCTTACGTTCCGTGTTTCCCTCATCCCGTCATGTCTGTGCTTCCTCTCTTCCCCTCTCTCTCACTCACCCTCTAGTCTGTCTCTGTGTCCTCCCCGTTTTGTCACATGTGTAATTGCCCTCAGCTGTCTCCCAGCTGTTCCCCGTTCTCCTTGTGTATTTATTGTTTGTACTCACCTCCATTCGTTGTCACGTCGTCCCCTCAAGCTGTGTGTTCCCTTGTGTGCCTCTCTGTAAAGTTTAGTTTATATTTTCCCAGTTTAGTTTTGTATTGTTATTTGTGTCCCACCACGCCAGCAATAAAACTGTGATTTTGTGTTCACCCCTCGTGTCTGAGAGCCTGCATTTTGGGTCCAACTCATGCGTGCCACACAGCGATTCTTGACACCATCACAGTGGCAGACATCCAAGAAGAGGTCTCCATTATGAACAGTTGGACTGAAGCTGGGTAAATTACTTAAGCTCTCTTCCCTTAAATAGTAGGTTAATTGTGCTGAGACCTTCTGTGATCCAACTTCCGTCTTTCTCAAACAGATGGAGGAAATTCTATATTGCCTATTACTTGTATGGCCCTTGAAACTGATAACAGACCCCCAAGCTTTTTTCTGATTGTTGTTCAAACGCTTGAAATTATATTTTATTCATTTATTTTCATTTTTAATTTAATTACAGATTTTACATTTATAAAAAGGTAGCATTGATAATGGTATAGTCTTAGCTGTGCTTTGTTCTGTCTGGACCCAATCAGTTTGCTGATCATTTCTAATCCATGACACTACTGCATTTATCTGTGCAGCCAAGTAATAACATTGAGTTTGGCAGGCCCCTGTCCCTTTGGAAGTAGGAGTGTTCTAAGTCTTATCCTGGGCCCTTTTTCCTTCATAATGAATTTAGAATTGGGAACTCTTACATGTGAGGGTTGGAATGAGAACAAAAGTCGAGGTAGGAGGTTCAGCCGTACCACCTCGACCCTTCTGAGCAGAGAGAAGGGAAAAATATCCCTTATGTGTTATATAAATTTTTTATTTGTCTAACTTACAACGTATAGCTTTTGTCAGGGGTTACTGATTAAAAAGAGAATGGGTGATAATGAGTGGCCGTTTCTCACACCCCTTTCCACCCCAAATGAGTCAGAACAACAACCATTAACTTGAATGTTTGACCTAAGATCTTTACAGTGTATTACTCCAAGTGGCAAATTTTTCTCCAAGTCCCGTTTCTATTCATGTTTGTTCCAGGAATAGTCGATTAAATACTTTCTGAGCATCCAAGCTCACTGTTACCATGGAGGAGATCGAGGCAATGGTATAGCTGGGCCCCGTTCCAGGAGGTAGGCTTAGCTAAAACTCTGAGTTTGTTAAGTCTGAGATAAGGGAAACTCAGATTAACTCTGAGTCAGTTACCATGGAAACACAGTCTGTAAACTAAACTTACTGGCTGGCGGGGTTTTTTTCAACAGGCTCTGAGTTTCACACCAACTTCTCCCCACCTGCTGACACTCAGATTCATTTTCTCATTCAGACATTTGCTATCAAAACACGTAGCAAAGGAAGTTAATTAGTAGAAGTTTTTACAATCAATGAAATCCCAGTTAATCGTTAGTTTGTTATTTTTTGTACTTACCATGAACTCTTATTATAATTACATCATAGATTTCTTAACTTTAAGCAGTCACACTGATGGAAAAATGTTTTTCCCAACTAGAACTGGGAAATGATGTGAATACTTAGCCTGGGTAGTCTGTTATCTGGGTAACTAATCTCACAGGACCATCATTGGGATTCTACTGATGATTGCTTTCCTTCTCTACTCACACATGCACTTAACTCAGGGTGAAAATACTCAGAGTTAATTAACTCTGATCAGCTGCTCTGGAACAGCAAACTCAAGAGCTGCCAGTCTCAGAGTTTAACTTAGCTTAGCTTTTTTTAAAACTCTGACTTCCTTGAAACTGATTCCTGGAATTGGGCCCTGCTACCAAAGTGATGGTTTACTTCTGCGCCTCGTCGTTGACCATTGTGTGGGTTTGTGTGTAGCCATTTCCCTCATTGCAAGGTTTGTTTCTTGTGAAGGAATTGCTCTCATGACTCATTCAGTAGCGTCACTTCCTGGCCTATAAGTGGCATTTCTGGCTCGACTTACCTCCCTTGGAACCCTGGCCAAGTAAGTATTAAAAGTATATGGTACCAACTAGTATCACCTAATGAAAACCCCCAAAACTGAGTAGAGTCAAATCAAGCTGAGCAAGTAGAAAAGAGGTTTTAGTCTCCCCTGCTTCTGCTGCAGTTTGCACCTTCTTTTGTTGAATCCACTTGACTTCATATTTCTTATTTTTCCACTCAGTTCTCCTTGGCTAAGCTAAATGATGCAGTTTTCTAGCAACTGTCTTCCCACACACTCCACATGCAGGGGGCATCATTAATTCGTGAACTAAAACATTCTGCCATAAGCCTCAAAAAGTTGATTCTGATCATCTGGACGTATAGTTTTCAGTGAGAGAAACATTTTGTCACTCATCCAACTCATGCATCAAGACACTGCCAAAACAGTTTGTGCCTCAGTGAGTGACTCTTTGGTATACAGGGTGAGTAAATGGTAAATGGCCTGTATTTGTATAGGGCTTTACTAGTCCCTAAGGACCCCAAAGCGCTTTACACATTCAGTCATCCACCCATTCACACACTGGTGATGGCAAGCTACATTGTAGCCACAGCCACCCTGGGGCGCACTGACAGAGGGGAGGCTGCCAGACACTGGTGCCACCGGGCCCTCTGACCACCACCAGTAGGCAACGGGTGAAGTGTCTTGCCCAAGGACACAACGACCGAGACTGTCGGAGCCGGGGCTCGAACCGGCAACCTTCCGATTACAAGACGAACTGCCAACTCTTGAGCCATGATCGCCCCTATAAGTAAGTTTTATTTATATCAGCTTTCAAAATGCAAATGACAAGGAGCTTCAAATCAAATAAAAACATCTAAAAAGGAAATAAACATTAAGACCAAAAATAAAATGCTGCCCAAATACCAGTTTAAAAAAAGCAGGCTAGTCCCATAAAAGGAGACCTATCAGACTGACTACAAATACAGACAAACATAAAGAACCCCATGGCTCTCCAAGGTAATGAGGTAGTGCAGATACGAATGGGCAGCGGTGATTACCTTCAGAGGGTTGCAAATACAACAGGAAAGATGCAAGTGCAAGGAAAAAGGCCATGAGCAACACTGCACTATAATAACAGGTCAGACAAGTGAGACTCCAAGCCAAGGTTTCAAACCACAGCGCAAGGCAGCAGGCAGGAAGTGGAGGCAGGCGAACCAACAGTGGAAAGTCATCCCTCTGAAGGCAGCAGCATGGTAAACACACGTAGTGCACCAACAAACCCTAATTGTGAGCAGACTGGTGTCAGTATAGAAAGGAAAGAACCAGGGCGGACACAGGCAATCAAGTCGCCAGGAGAAAGGAAAGGAACTGCAACTGCAGGAGCTGAACAATGACCTCAGCGAGGAAAGAGGGAGATAGATCAAGCAAATGATGGTGAGGCTGGCAAGAAAAGCACCGAAGGAGCAGAGATCCAGGTCTGAAACTGCTACGATTCTCTTTGTTGAGCTGATGTGGGAGGAGGGTTTGAGGCTGGCCATGAGAGGAAGCAGTCCAAGTACTCTGACCTGGCAGCTGAGTCTCGGGAGGCTAGCTGATATGCTGTAATATGCTCACTCGAAGTCAGGTATCGGGGCTTTGTTGGCTCCGCAACTTCACTCCTCCTCTGCAATCTACGCTGCACAGGAGCAGCACTGCCGCCAGCCACCAAAGAACTGGCAGCAGAAGCATAAAGCCAGCTTGTGGTTGTGGTTGCAGTGATAGCACAAGGTCTGGGAGCTAAACAACAGGGGATATACTGGGGTTAAAGGAGCAAAACATCATTGGCTGGTGGTCCTCAGCTGATGGCACCCATAGATGTTTACTGTGGCTCCCCCAGGCAAAATCCTTCAAAGGGCAGCTGAGCTAAAGGGCACCGTTAAAGATGGGTGAGGCAGAAATGCCTAGCAGGATTTCCACCATGCTGCATAGTGACATGAAAACGTGAGTTTAGCTGCTTTTGAATGACTTCAATGTGCTCATAGATTGTGGAGTTTCTAAAAGAGGGCACCACAACTGCAAAGACTCTGTCACCTTTAGTCTAGATTAGAGAAGATTTCACACCCCAGCTTTATCTTTGTCACTGTCAGTCAACTCACATTTGTGTGAAAAGTCTTTACCCAATGAAAAATAGACAAACAGCCATTTTCTGCCGATCCTTTTGTGGCCATGGCATTTCTGTCATGTGATATATGCCGTTTCTTGGTTAATTCCCATGCTTGTGGCAGCTGCCGGTTTTCCTCCAAACATCCACTTCAGCACAAATGTAACTGATGCAAAAGTCAGATCTGAGTATGCAGTGTCTAACAATTTAAAGACGAAAACTGAACTGGACAGCTCCATCTTGTATTTGTGCATATGACTGTATCATTGTTCAGAGTCTCTGATGTAGTTTTCAGGTATATTGTGGGTCTCTTATTATCTGGTGGTGGTAAGAATAAGAGTCACAGGAACAGTCTTGATCTTCAATGAGAAACAAACCGTCAGGTTTTGTGATTCATATCAGTGGTCGCCCGTCTGCTAGATCAGTTTCACTTTACTGTTGAATGTTGCAACTGTTATTGTAGCCACAACAACAATGCATCCTCTCTGCTTCTCTTCACAATAAAAGTGCAACTGAAATAATCCTTGTAAGTCAAAACAGAAAGACACTCTCAGCTGCCCCCTTATTCACAGGAGATGGCCACAGCAGGTAGCTGTGCATGTTTCATTAAGCATTTGTAACACTGGGTGGCCTTCCTGGAGCAGCTGCATCCCTCACACCATTTCAGGGTCATAGCATAAAAAATAAAGTAAGAAAAGCTACATATGATTTTATCATTTCACCTGAAAAATTCTGCTTCAACTTAGGATATTATATCAAAATACACCCATTGTTATAGAAAATTGTCATCAATATTAATGTGCTTTGAATGTACACTCACTTTAATATTTACATTTTCTGAGAGCTAAAAGATTCCTGTCTTTACTCTGCGCATTCATTTTAAAAGGGATTTCTAATTAGATTAGACAATTCCTTAAAGTAACAAACGATTTTGATAACTCTGATAAAGAGTCAGAATATTGGAAAGAGGTTCAGACTTACAGCTGTCAGGGGTCGAGGTAGAAGAGGGCCAGACATTAGAGCAAGAAGGGTTAGGGTTAGGCTTTATCAGCTGGATTCACTCACTGCACACATAATGTGCATAAGGTTTACAATTAATAAAAGTACATTAACATGCACCTCTGCTTTATCATTTACTTTAAACCCAAATTAAACTACATTAAACCACCAAAACAGGTGATGACATTCAAACAGTAATTAGATCACCATGTTTTTGAACATGTGCATGCATACCAACCACAGGATTGCACTAATTCCTGAAGCCAGCCCAGTTCTGCTGAGCTAAAAACCTGAAGAATTCACTCTCAGCTGAAGTTAACATCAAGTTGAATTTTTCTACACTCTCAAATGGCAAATTTCCGAGAGCTACAGTACATGATCGAAGCTGCTGACATGAAAAGTTTCACTAACTGGAAGCGTTGGCCGAACTGTAAATGAAGCACACACAGAGCATTGTACTCACTCTGTAGCAGGTAGTACATGGTGCCAATCCCTCCACCCGTCAGCACAGTGGTGAAGATGGTGAGCTGCTGCAGGTGACTGTTGGAAATCCTCATGCTTGCTTTCTTTCCTGCAAAGAATGACAATGATCTGGTCGGTATACAGAGAGCATCGGTGTTTTAATAAGGAAGTATTCATGATTTGCCGTGAATTCTGTGGTGACTTTAGAAAACAATCTAAAAGTTTCTGAGAGGCTTAAGTCTTACACATTTCCAATTTTCTGAAAAAGAAAAAACATGTTTTGTCATTTTTAATAGCAAAAAATATGGTGACGCACTGACCCTCTCTCCTACGCACATACAGTTGGACAAGTACTATTAATATCACCGCCTGCATCCATGAGACAGTTCAGCTAATGATGGTAAAGGTTGCCAACACACAAAGACACATACATGCACATACATAATCCATCACAAAGTGCACCATAAGAATAACCACTCCATATCCAAATAACTGTGAATACATCCAATACATATAGCTATAAAGTCAAGTATGGTTCATGCTTTTGATTTTTTCCCTTATTTTCAGTCATGTATCTACTGTTTTTATGGTGGATGCTAAGATTGAACATGTCCAAAGCTAGCACAGGTAGAGAGGAGGTGATGGTGCTGTACGAGTGGTGCCTGGAAATAACCCGTCTCTTAACATCAGCAAAACCAGAGAAATGATAGTGGACTACCGGAAACGACCAGTCGGGGAACACCAGCCCATCCACATCAACGGTGTCAAGGTCGAAAGGGTCAGCAGCTTCAAATTCCTTGGAGTCAACATCACTGAGGACTTCTCCTGGACCCTTCACACAGACACTGCTATCAGGAAAGCTCGCCACCGACTCTACTGTCTGAGGAGGCTGAGGAAGTTTGGCATGAACGCCAACATAACCTCAAACTTCTACAGGTGTGCGATCAAGAGCTTGCTGATGAGCTGCACTACAGTTTGGTTCGAAGCTGCTCTGCCAGCAGCCGGAAATCTCTACAGAGAGTGAAAGCAGCAGAGCATGAGGACTCCTGTCATTCAGGATCTATCTTCAACGGTGCCTCCGTAAAGCACACAGCATCATCAAGGACCACAGCCACCCAGCACATCAGCTGTTCTCCTTGTTACCATCTGGCAGACGTTACAGGAGTCTGTCTGCTCCGACTACAAGACTCAAAAACTGTTTTTACCACCAAGTCGACATCTCAACCACAACACTTCACAGGATGCACACAGCTGTTCTGCAGTTTCACAGGTACATAATACACTCAGCACTGGTCACCCCATTTTTATTTTTTTTATTACTATTTCAATAAAAATAAAAACCCTCACTCTTACTGACCCTTAACCCTTACTATACTGCGGAGTGACTGTCTTCTGCTCGTCAAATACATTTTGATCCTGTGCTAACTTCTATATGACAAATAAAACGGAAACTGATGAGCCAAAATGTTAGGCTCAGCCTGGCAGCATTATATCAGCGCAAGTGGATCTCCCTAAAATGGTCAGACTGAGGATGAAAACAATGGCTGCACCACGATAATAAGGAAGTTTAACTGCAGCTGAGAGTCTCTGTTTAGCTGACATGCAGAGGCCTAAGAAGGTCAAACTCATGGAGAGAGAGAAGACGAACGCTTCTTTTCTTCTTTATGGGGTTTATTGGTGGTTGGCAAACAGCAAAATGGTGCATTACCGCCACCAACTGGCGTGGAGTGTGGACCGAAATGACAAAAAAAAAATACAAAAATTTAAATCTTCCCAAACAAATGGGTCTGCCTTAAAAACCAAAATACAGCCTGATTATTTTCACTTACAGAGTTTGTACGAAATAAATCAATCAAGTCCAACTTGACTCTCATATCATCCAGCTTTTTGATCAGTTGTCTTCTTTCAACATCATACTTTGACAATGCAACAAAACGTTCTATTGTTTCCTGTTCCCTACTGCAGTCACACTCCCCTGTACAGTGTTTTCCTATTAAAAGTAATGTGCTATTCAAACCAGTGTGTCCGAATCTAAGTCGAGATACAACCGTCTCCTCTCTCCTGTTTCTTCCTGTACATCTCATTTCTCCTACTTTCCTTTGGATTTTGTAAAACCATCGGCCTTTCCTCTCTTCCTCCCATTGCTTTTGCCACCTTTCCTTCATTTTGTATCGTATTCTACTCTTGATCTCTGTCCTACTAACACTAATAACCATATCCATCATTGGTCTCCTTGTTGCTTCTTTTGCTGTCCTATCTGCTGTTTCATTTCTGCTGATACTCATAAGAATGTGACCATAAGCCCCATCATAACAGTTCTGAATAATGTTTGCTGGATCTCTATCAGAATGTCAGGTCTGCATTCTGAGTGATTGCCTTGCAAACCAGCCAGTGATGAGTTCGAGTCCGAGCGTATCACAGATCTTAGTGGTCTGGTTTCTTCAGTCCACTGGACAGCTAACAATATTGAAACCATTTCTCCTGTGTACACTGATAAATCGTCACTGATCCTTTTCCCGACCTTGATATTAAACTCAGGAACAATAAATGCTATCCCGCTTTGGTTGGCTGTATTCTTTGATGCATCTGTGTAGATTTTTCAAACTGTCTACAGAAGCAACAAGTAAATAAGTATAGTTAGGGTGACCATATTTTGATTTCCAAAAAAAGAGGACACTTGGCCCAGTCATGAAGAACTTTAATAATACTGTTTGCTTAAAGAAAACATATTTAAATGATGCCTTCTCTGTGCGGTAAAAGGTGAAATAAAAAGTGTCATAAAAGCTTTTACAAGTCAACAAGTGCAAAAAAAGAGGACAGTTGGTCACCCTAAGTATAGCTAAGCACACGGGGTTTGAAAAACTAACACTTTTCTTTTTTAAATATAATTTGCTTCTTGAGGAAGGGAAACGAGGACAAAGGGCTGAGATGTCCAGTTTGCTGAAACACATACACTGCATGTCAAGGTTATCTTCTATATATGTCTAAATGTCGTTATTCACTTGAAAGAAAATGATATTTAAATAGCTAAGGTGTGTCACAGTTCAAGGGCTGCATCCGTGGATACAACTATAACACCACACGCCGGTCACACATCTACACAAACACTCACCTTGCGTTACGGCGGACCATTGTATTCGCTCTACATCCGTTAACGTCACAAAACACATAGCCAATCGGTTGTGGGTGCGCTTTATTAAACAGCCGGTTGCGCCCGTCGTCGCTTGTTCGCGCAGGCGGTGTTTATCCAAATATGATATTAGATCCTGTCGGGCATGATTCAGTGAGACTCTTTGCAGAAAGAAGCTGAAGCTGGAAGCCGTCCTTTACCGCAGTACTACATGAGACCTGTTTATGGTGGTTCATCAGCAGCACAGCGCGTCTCACCACCGTCCCTCTGGCCTCATACATGTCCTGCATCACCCTCACATGTCACTCCTGACTCCTTCGTGTAGTACCAGTTCCACTCTCTGTACTTTATCATCTGATTTCTTATGGGGTTTAAAAGAAGCCAGCTTAAAATGAAACTAAAAAATATTGGCATTGAAAAATAATATTGTAACTAAAATAAATAAACAGAAACATTTTGTATTGAAAGTGAAAAAAGACTCATTGAAACTCTAAATATAGACATTAAAACAAATAACTCCTGACCAAGTCTATGGGCTCAAAATGTGGTCATAAATATTTTGTACTTGTAAATCAGGATTTGTATGTGTAAAAAAAATTTGTGTGTGTGTAAAAAAGATTTGTGTGTGGACTTAGCCAAAAAAACCCTGCAAGTTACAAGTACGAATTTTGACCCTATTTTTCTTCCTTTAAGCTGATTGGTCAATGTCATGTCAATCACAAATTAAATAATCCAATCAGAGAACAGATGGGTTTGGCTGACGGGGGGCGGGATGCTTTACGGACCTTCAGGTCCTGGAAGGGTAACACAATTTGAAGATGGAGGGCAGCGGTGGCGCTTCTGCGGCGCAAGTAAGCTTTAATTTATGGTTTACTGGAACAAGCTAATTGTCCAGACATATATTTTTGAATATCATGTTCGGTTCGGTGCCAAAAGCTAGCCTAAAAAGGGCTCTCAACATTAGCCCTAGTGTTGCATGTGTTCAAATAGTCTCCTGTGTGGCACGGTCTGTCTGCTTAAACATCAGCATCGTGGAGAATTATGTGTTTGGAGTTTAATCCCGATGAGATGTCGTTTTGGTAATAATTGGAACTGAAATGCTCTGACTTGACCTTAGCACTGGTCCCAGGTCACCCCCGAGTTTGTGTTAGAGTAATACTACAGTAATTACAGCACACAACAACTTTCAGCAGCTACTGAAAGTTAGGGGACCTAGCTTCAGTGAGCGTTTTGGGATTTATGACAGCTTATAGGCAGCGACATTAAGAAGTACTCTGTCATACAGTACCAGATTGACCAAGAATGCTTCTGTAGTAACTGTAGTGCAGTGTCTGTCTGGTGTCAGTAAGCTAACGTCTGTTGATATTTGCTTTACTGGATGTGTCTTGTTCAAAATTTTAAGAAGGAATTCAGGAGAAAAAGATTTAAAAAGATTGAATTTGCTTCAGCAGTTGAAATTACAAGTTTATAGTGCCAGCCTTTTGTGTGAACCAGCTTCCCAAAAAGGATAATGCTGAAACGGGCTTTACAGCTTATATACTGTGACATAAAAACAGATGCTGATTCTAAGGCCCAGTTCAGGGCATCTTGTTCAGACTCCCTAACCCAGAGACTAATCTAACCATTATCGTGTGTTTGTAAGCATGCTGCAAAAAACCCCTCTGCACTCTGTGTCCCTGCAATATTTCAAATACAGCGCTGAATGACGCTCTCAACCTTCAAACATGGAGTGCCAACATGCTTATGAGCACATTTGCATTGTGTACATCTTAAAAAAATAATGAAACAGCCTTATTTAATAATTTTGTAAACTTGTAAATAAATTTTCAACCCTAACAGATGTCAAATGTGTTTAGGGACTTTTAAAGTCTTTCTTCATCGGGTTATGTGTTTTGAAGTGTGCTATACTAAATTTGTGGGTCATCTGTGTCATCATGGGAACATCCACGGGGTACTTCAGAGAGAACCCTTCTAAATAGGAGAGTGTATGATACATCCATAGAGAAACGTGTAAATCTTTGAAAATTGTCTGATTGTTTTACTTAACAGGTGACTGTAAATCAAGTGGACCTTGGTCTATCTCCCTCCAGAACAGAGAACCTGGATGTCCCTGTGACTCTTTGGTGAGTTCATTTTTTTTTCATTATTAAAGTAATGTTGTTTGAATTTTTTGAATATAGCAAGGTGGCACAGGATAGAACATATTTAAAAATAATTTTTAATGCAATTCAGTTTCTTTACTGTATTACAAAGTTAATCAAAATAAAAAGATTTTCATGAGAATATTATTTGGTTTTATTGAGTTTTACGCAGTTTGACATATCATTGTTCCTTCAATGCACTTCATATGATATCAGTAATTCCATCAATTTTTTCTTCTTTCAGGTGGCTTTAGGAAGACATGTTTTCCAAAACCTTCAAAATAGGCTGGTGCAGTCCTACCAACAGCAGCCCTTGGACCTTGATCAT
This sequence comes from Oreochromis niloticus, assembly GCF_001858045.2. Lineage (NCBI taxonomy): Eukaryota > Metazoa > Chordata > Actinopteri > Cichliformes > Cichlidae > Oreochromis > Oreochromis niloticus. Next base: position 1,697,301 of record NC_031982.2, on the reverse strand, counting down.
ATTGAGTTCCTCTGCGTGAACGCATCAACTCTAGTCTGTTCTCTTTCTGCTCATATTAATGTTCCATCACTGGTAGGTTTATTTGATTTAGTTTTGGTTATCTTTAAAAATCGTTTCAATATATGCCATTCTTATGTATCTTATAATGTTAATTTTACAGTGTAGTAATTATGCTATACAAATAAACCTGTCATCCATTGCTTTGTTAAATCCAAGATGAAATTTTGTTCTGTGTTTCAATTAGAGCTGGGCAATAAAACGATAACGATATGTATTGCGAAATAACTTTTTCTCGATAGAAAAATTAAACTATTGCGATAGGCCTCATCTCTCTTGTCCTCTTAAAAAAAAAGAAAAAAAAGAACAGCCAATCAAAATTAAGTAGCGCAGAGCCGAACCAATCACAGCCGCAGCGTCACGTCACGTGACTTGTTACGTACAGCACAAGCGCCAAGGCGCACATGTGTATTTGTTTTTGCAGCCGTGCAGCCCGGGTAATGAAGGAAGTGAGTGTGCCGACTAGAGAAAAATCAACCGAGAGCGTGAGCGAAGGTTACCGAAGAAAAAACAGATGATGGTTCCAATGCCGGAGAGCTTGTCGAACGGAAGGGCCACAGAAGTTCCGTAGTGTGAAGGTATTTCGGCTATTTCAAGTCTGACAAAAAACAGAGTAGCGCGCACTGTAAATTGTGCCGAAAGCAAGTCTGGAAATACAATAAAGCGGTGCATGCTCAATCTCTGACTGAAAGCGCTGATTCGTCATTCGGCTTTTGTCAGACTAAAGTAACTGTTAAAACTGTTTGAAAAGCTAAGCTATACAACAAGGAGAGATTGAGAATTTCCTTTTAGTTCTCAGTTTATTTGATATTGACAAAAGTTAGTCAATTTTGTCTGTTCTTCTGTAAAACAAACTAAGATTTATTTTTAGAATTAATATTTTGTTTCTAAGTGGAATTGACAATTTAGTCTGTTTTGTTTGTTCTATTTTGAAACTTAAACGCTTTAGCGGCTGCCTTTTGTGTAGTTTGCAATATTTGCCTTTATTTATCTGAAACTGAAGTCTCATGTTCCTTAAGTACATCTACCCTGTTGAACTTAAATGGTAAATGGCCTGTATTTATATAGCGCTTTTATGGTCCCTAAGGACCCCAAAGCGCTTTACATATCCAGTCATTCACCCATTCACACACACATTCATACATAATACAACTTATTATGGGAAATAAATATTTAAATCAAAACAAGCTGCTGATTATTTCACATTTTACTTGTGAGTAACGGCACATTTAAAACTTACAAATATAGTTATTTGGCTTATATCGTGATATATATCGTTATCGCCTGAAATGAAAAAAACATATCGTGATATGAAAAAATCTTATATCGCCCAGCTCTAGTTTCAATATAAAGATTGGGGATAAGAATAATGTTACTAAGATGGTAAAACTGAATTCTAGGATTTCATCCAACTAAATATTTTAATGCAACCATTTTTTAGGTAGTTGAAGCTCTTCACCACCTTATCTGCCTCATCCATTCCAATATGGATACGAGAAGGTCTGCCATTGTTGTTGACAGCTCAGCTGGTGAACGGGGGAGGGCAAAGCTCTATGTTTCCAAAGACCACCTCAAAGATCTAATAAAGATGGACCTCTCCGTTCCTTGTATCTCCAAGCTTTTGGGCATATTGCAGAAAACAGTCCGACGAAGAATGGAAGAGTGGGGCCTCTCAATAACGGCAACCTACAGCTCACTATCAGATGATGAACTTGACAACTTAATTGCAGCCATAAAACAGGAATCGAAATGTCTGGGTTAGTTATTCATGTGAAAAATAATGCTTGTAATAAGATTCTATTTTATTTTTCTTGCTTGCAACCTTTCATATTTACATGAATAACACTAGCTGAATGTCATGATTAGTTAGTAGTTTGATTTACTGTACTATAAGTGCCTTCCAATGTGCTGTTGTAATTGTTTCACTATGGGATGTCTTTTTAGGCTACAGAATGGTTAAAGGACGCCTCAGGGCACTGGGCCACAGGGTGCAGTGGAACAGAGTATGGGATTCCATGCGTCGTGTTGACAGTGCTGGAATCCTTGAAAGGATGGCAAATCTTGGATGTGTTGTTAGAAGGACATACAGTGTTCCTGGTCCTCTGTCACTGCTCCACATTGACACCAACCATAAGTTAATTAGGTAAGTTTAACATAATAGTCATAGGGCACATTTGGGCCCATTAATATTTAACTCATTAATGCATATGCAAACACTGTATTTTACATTACGCCATTACTTTACCGCCAAGTTAGTAGTAATATATATATATATATATATGTATATATATATATTCTCTAAATTCTAACAGATTAAGAGAAGTTCACCAGCCTTTGCATGCTTTTCGAAATGTGCGATCCACTTTCAAATTTGACAAGTCCTAACTTGTAATGTTTTATATTTTGATTATTGGTGAAAAATGCAATTAATTAATTATACTCAGTGGCTGAAGTCTTAGGGGCTGTGTCTTTGTCTCTTTGCAGATATGGACTTGTGATGTTTGGTGGTGTTGATGGCTTCTCAAGGAAGGTTTGCATTCTTCACTAAAATAGCAGAAAATGTGATGCTAGTAATAGTACTTCCATAATGTCTCTTTATTTTCAGATCTTGTACTTGAAAGCAGCTAACAACAACAAGGCTTCTACAGCGCTGACGTTCTTCCTTGAGGCTGTACAGAAGCATGGATTTCCATCGAGGTATAATGCAAAAACTTGCTGTTCACATTAGAGCATAGAGGCTTAAATCAGTCTCACTTCAATTTTGAATACACATTCGTGCCTGACACACATGCTTACTGTCTGGAAATGATTGAATTTTCCTATCATTTGTATTCTATTTGCAGTGAAATACTACAATAATAGTAATAATAATAATAATAATGATACGTTTTATAACATCTTAAGGTTACCTTACAATAGCACAAGAACAATAGCAACAATTCAATATATTGAAACATTGCAAATAAAATTTAGACATAAGTTAAAGAAGAAAAAAGCAAGCATGACAGTATAAAAGCTGAGCAAGTTAAAATGGACTAATACAGAATCAGGTGTATGCAATTCTGAATAGATGGGTTTTGAGACGTGACTTAAAAGTGGTGAAAGAGTTTGTGGTCCGGAGATCTGGTGGAGGTACATCCAAAGTCTTGGGGCAGAACAACTAAAGGCTCTGAGTCCCATTGTAGTTAGGCAAGCATGTGGAACAGACAGAAGGGAAGCTGAAGAAGAGCGAAGTGTATGAGGGGGCGAGTACAAATGTAGTACAAATGTAGAAGATCAGATAAATATGGACGAATATGTCAAATTAGTGCCAGCTGTTTCCCATGTGTTTTCATTTCCTCTAATCACACTTGTGTGTATTTAGTCTGTGTGTTTCTGTTCATTCTTTATCATGTTGTCTGTTGTCGTTTGTGCCATGTTTCCATGCGTCTCTGCTTCTACGCTCCAGGTTTCAGGTATCTTTGTATCCACGGCGAGTTTCATGTTTTGGTTTTTATGTATATCTTTAGTCTGCCCAGTTTAGCTTCATCTCTGCCTTTTGTTTTGTATAGTTTTTACCAGCCTTAAGAAACGGCTTGCTTTCTGTTAACATTCAAGTTTTGTTCCACATTCCATTTTTGTCTGCACTTGGGTCCACTATTCATACTTCACACAGTCAGCTGCTCAGCCAGACTGTGACAGAACAACCATTTCACTGACTTTGCAAGTTAACATTGCTAGTTGTGCATTGTACTTTTGGGGGAAAATATTTACAAATATAGTTCTGCATAAGACAGGGGTGTCCAAAGTCCGGCTTTTTAATTGGCCCTCAAGTAATTTTATAAATAGGATAGAAAATGGCCCGCACTTCAACTTTTGCTTGAGTGTATTGCACTTCTTAGTTTTAACACCAGGGGGAGCTGCTGTTGATCAAGGCAGTTGCTCCACCAAAAAGGACAATCACAGAAGAAATTTACCCCAAGTTACCAAACATGGCAGAACCAAAGAAGCGAAAGGTAGAAAGTGAATGCAGAAAATTTCAGACACGGTGGGAGAGTGAATATTTCTTCAAAGAATTCAAGGGGAAGTGTCTGTTTGATCTGCACTGAAACTGTGGCAGTTATGAAAGAGTATAATGTACGACGTCATTATGAAACCAAACATCAGGCCTATGCATCCTACACTGGTGCTGAGCGAGAGCAGAAATTAAAGCAAAGGCTAGCTCTCCTGCAGGGTCAGCAACAGTATTTTTTTCGTGCTCAAATTGTCCAGGAAAAGGCTCCAATAGCAGCTATGAGGTCGCCCAACTCATTGCAAGACATGGCGAGCCTTTTTCAGATGGAGACCTCATAAAACGCTGCCTCGTTAAAGTCACCGAAATAATGTGCCCGGAAAAAGTGCAGGACTTCAACAACGTCAGCATGTCCAGAAATACAGTTGTGCGACGCACTGAAGACTGTCAGCCAACATTAAACTGCAACTGTCTGATAAAGCTGTGCTTTTGATTTTTACTCCATCGCATGCGATGAGAGCACCGATGCCACAGACACCGCACAGCTGCTAATTTTTTTTGCGGGGAGTGGACGAGAGCACGAGCGCTTTAGGTGAGTAAAAAATATATTCCACAGTACTGGTGTGTTAATGTGCATGCATGTGCAGGTACACATGCTTCAAATATCAATAATGCGCATCAATTCTGTCACTACCCTGCTTTTGCGCACCACTTTCTTATATGCGTTTTTCTTGTTAACACACAGAGTACACACCGCTGTGCACAGCGCACGCACACGCAAAGTCAGCTGATCTCATCTGATGCAGATCTGCTCCTTGATCAGGTGACATTTGTCCGGATTTTTGGCACGAGTGGCGTACGATGAGCACCGCGGCTGGATGGACCGATTTACATACCCAGCGCAGCTGATACTCACCAGAATAATTTACTAAAATTATATGCACTCCTGTTATTAAGTCCAGTTCAGTCTGTTAATGTTGATAATGGTTTCAAACGAACGTTAATAGGTGTGTTGCTAAGCCTAAGAACTTAAATAAGCTTGAAATGTACCCGTCCCATTTTCCCCTTTATTGTTTTTTCTCTGTGCTGTAAATCTTCTGTCTAAGAAGAAATCTGCTGCTGTTCTGAGAATGAGCTACCAAAGCTTTTTCTGAATAAATCAATAAAGATCCATTTATGGAAAGCTGTGATGAAGGCAGTTTTGTCTTTAATTATATTCAACAATATAACACATTTGACCACTTTTAAATGATTTTTCTAACTTTAATACACTACAGTTAAGGTTATATACCTAATTTCTAGTAAGTGGCCCAGCCCCTCCTATATTTGTATGTATGTGGCCCTCAGTGAAAAAAGTTTGGACACCCCTGGCATAAGAGCTCAAAGAGCCCTAAAAATATTATACAGTTGAATGTAAAACATTCACATTTTTCTTTAAATGATTAACTTTAAAATATTGCTAAAATGTGATACTCTGTAATTTCTGTGTCCTTTGTTTTTCATATTTCTAGAGTCAGGGGAGACCAAGGAGTTGAGAATGCTGACATTGCTCGATACATGTTTGAAGTTCGGGGCTGTGGTAGAGGAAGCTTTATGTCTGGCAAAAGCGTGCACAACCAAAGGTATTCCTAATTTACAACAAAAACATATTTTTGATTGCCAGGTGTAGTATTCTGGCATTAATTATTGAATGTATTATTAACAAAATTACGTTTAAAACTGAATTACTGTGTTACTTCAAATTATAACAAGTTCCCATAACATTTTATTTGCACAGAATGCTTGGAAATTATTTCATTTTATGAGGAGGAATGTCACTGTATAGTGATTTAAAAAAAAAATGTTTTTTATGTTTTGTTTTGAAGGATAGAGCGCCTGTGGCGTGACGTTTGGAATGTTGTCACCAACATCTACTACGATCTTCTTCACAGACTTGATGAAGACAGACTCTTGGATCCAACAAACTGTACTGACCTTTTTTGTGCACAGTATGTGTTTTTGCCACGAATCCAAGCAGATTTGGAGACATTTATTGAAGGCTGGAACAATCACTCTCTTAGGACAGAGCGGAACTACACCCCAAACCAACTATGGGATATTGGAAAGACTCAGAATCCAGTCGATCCTCCTGAAAGTATTGTGGTATGATTACACATCTCTAAATTCTTCAAATCGCTTTTTTGAAAAAAAATATATGTATATCATTGACAAAATTAATAAAGCATGTATTTTAAAGACTTCCTGAATTGATGGTGTCTAATTTCAGGCAGAGTATCCAGATGTGGACATTGCAGACTTGGACCAAACTGGTATTCACCTTCCAGAACTTGTGTCTCCACTTGACAGTGAGGATTTGGAAAGAGTGAGACACCTTTTCAATCCCATGGAACCCTCGATGTCCTATGGGGCTGACATTTACAGTTCCCTTGTCCAGTATGTGGAAGGCATTCTTGAGAACAGGCAGGATTTATAGCTTTATCTAGAGTGATGGTTGAAAATAAGATGCCCTAACAGATGTTTACATTATGTTGAATTATCAGTTTTTGTATCCAGGGACAGTTACTAAAAGTCTGCATCAATATTTATTTTCAGTTTTTAATGTTAATGCATTTTGTGTTAGATGAGTTTACAGTTATATTTTCCTGATAATCTGTCAGTTAATGCTTTCTGTTTTCATGTAAGTCCTTTGTTTAATAATAGCTTCAATAAAATTTTGTTTTGGTGCCATCATGCCTATTCTTGCTGATTTCTATTTTTATTTAATTGTAAAGGCAATATTCAATTAATCTACTTTATTTACAGTCTGACAAGAATTCTTTTTCTTAACTTTGATGGAGTGGCGACCAGTCTAGAATGTAACTTGTATTTAAGTCCAAGAACTGCTGCTCCAAATCCATGTCCTTGACAACTTCTGGATTTTAATTTGGGGTGTTCAAGCATATTTCCTTTGATTTACAAAATGATTTCAAACAACCTCAAAAATAATCATGAAAATTATCATCCAATTTTCATAGCTCAAAACTTTATTTATTGATAACAGCTTGAAAGTGACAAAAACTCTCATGACTGTAGAACTGTAATGTTTTGATGTGTGTTAGCTGTCCTGCATGCGGTAATTAAATAGCTTGACCACAGCTGACAGTGTGGCAGATTTTTATTAACATTATATTCAACAGCATTGGACTGTGTGTAACATTTAATACAGCTTTAGTATTAATCTACTTTTTTTCACCTCTTGTAATCCATGAAACTGCTTCAAACAAAGAGATGATGTGAATCGGATGCATGACAATGACTTTAAGTTAACAAAACAACCCTAAATAACACAATCATTAGTTCCTTAACTTCAAATATAAATGTTAATGGTGGGAACTGTAACTTTAATTTTTATATTTAAACTCGCATAACAATATTCCCAAGAAATCAATAAGCCTAAGTAACAGTGAAACTTTTGGCTACGTAAAACATTTTTCAAGCATGGTAAAGTTTATTCGACATCCAGTGTCTACAAATTGCTTTTAAATAAGGCCGAAACCTGTGGCACAAGTTGCAATGCAATCATCAACATGTTTGGAGAAGACATTGTACTCGTGGAAGTGCCCAGGCACACGCAACGTTCCAAAACATGTAGAGGATATGAGGTAGTCTGCTTTGACTACTTCAACCTTCATGGTACCAGTCGGAATTTCCCACCCGACCCAAAACCTCATCAGCTGGCTGAGCTGGAATGGAGTGGCTGTAAAAATAATCAATGCATTAGAAATCAAATTAGATTCAAATTTTGAATCGCAATGCAATTACACTTGCCTGTTTCAATGTAGGTCTTCAGAAATCCCACTGTTTGCATTTGGATGCTTAGTGGGTAAGGTGGATCATCATCGTCTTCATCATCGCCCTCATCTCCTGGCCAAACAATGTGGCTATGAACAGCCTAAAACGAGATTTCAGAGACACACTTAAGAATGCAACTGCCTTAAAAACAGTTTTTTTACATGTTAAATTTGTGAAGGGACTTTTTTCCGACACTTGGCATTTATATATGGTGTATTCTATGGGGTGCTCATGATGGGACTGGATTATCTGGCAGCCTTTAAAAGAATTTCCCTCAGGATGAATAAAGTATTATCAGTCAATCATTTTGTCTCACTTAAAGTATAATGGTAAAAGGACTGATTCTTACTTTTCTACTCTCCCAGACCCTTCAAAGTTTTTTCTACAACAATTATCATTCTCCCAATCACATTCTTATTTTCAGTACTTCCTACCAAACATTCATACAGAGCGGGGAGCCAGGGATCTTAACAAACTGCTGATCAGTAGATGACCTGCTCTACCTCCTGAGCTACAGCCTCCCCTAAAAGCAGCATTAACTGTCATGCCATCTAGCCTTGTCACTGTAGTCGGCATCTTAGAAATGCATTGAAATACCTGTGCAGTAAGAATGCTGTCTTCATGCTGGGGAAAGACCACTGAGGCTGTGTCAGGTCTTTGTTGAAGCATAGTCAACAATTCGGTGTCCTTCAGACCAACGTTCCCTCTAATGTTTCATGTGTCTGAGCGAACACACAAACTCCCTGAGCGTCCCTTGGACCACTGTGAGCGACATCAGACGTGTGCACTGTGGTCACGCCAGCATCTAATCCATCCAAGTTACATGGTTTATTAAAATAATCAAATTACAGCATTTACATTTATGTTAGACTCCTTTTAATTAACTGCTTTAGCCCACTTACAATGAAAATGTAAAAAAAATCTACTCATTGGCCTGTGTAGTATGTTAACACTATTGGAAGTAAAAATAACTTGAACTCCAATTTCGAAAACACAACTTTTTTTTTTTTTTCCCATAAAGCTCTGACTTGTATTATGAGTCTGTGGTCTGGGAGAGAGTCTGTAACTCTGTCTGCAAAATACAGCATATAATGACCAATGTTGGGCAATTAATTATATAGTTACTACTTCAAAAAAGTAACTCAGTTTGGCAAACAACAAAGTTTTTTGCAGCTATTTTTTTTAAATGCAGCCAAGGCGTTTTTAAATAAACATTTCAAACTATTTACAGAACAATCAGCTGTTCTGCATCAAATTTGATGCCACACAAATTATTTGTGCCACTCCAAAAAATAATTTCTGTCCACTATGAGATAAAGGAGAACAACAGCCTGATACCTGCAGGCCTGACAACAGGAGATGTATCACTGCTGTAACACCTGTAACACTCAGCAGCCGCCTCATTGTTCTGACACACACAACAAAACTATTGACTACACTACACACTAACTACACACTAACTACACACTAACTACACAAGATTTGCGCTAAACGTCGCAAATCTCTCACATCTCAGAACACCGCCGTCACTCCTAAAACTTCCCCCTGTATCTTAACAACTAGATGCCACGTTGCCATATCATTTTTTGATTGGTCGACACGGTACTTTTTTGGACGAATAGGAAAGGAAGAGGGGGGGGGTTGTTTTTGCTCACAGGCTTTCGAGCCTTTTTCCTTATAAAACGCCGTTTTTACCGTTTCTTCCCGCAGTAAATATAAACAACGATAGTATTCAGGAAGAAAACCAAACATTGCAGATATTTTTATCATAACTCTGGTTTTACGTGGCCGATCAACACAATTTAAAAACTGGTATAAAGTCCACACTTTTTCCGTCAGTTGTTCCGTCTGTCCTGCTCACATCTCCAATGGTTGGACACGTTGTCATTAACGTGGCTTCGCTGCACATCAGCCACGCCGCTTTGCTCGCTAAAACACCGGTGTCGGCACATAAGGACGCTGTCATAGCCTGTCAGCGACGTTGATTAGCTGCGTATATACGAATGTAAATCGCATTATTGGCTGGACTATAGGATAAGGTGGCATCGTTCTAATCCCATATGGGAGCAGCGAGTCACTGACTAACACTGCAAAACAGAATTGTTAAAGTATTAATTTTAATTTCAATTCAGGTTAGATTTTTTTATGCAACGCAGATTTTCTGTGCGCAGAGACTGTGCCAGCAGTGCGCAATTGCGCACGTGCGCAGCTTAGAGGGAACATTGCTTCAGACCTTTTCTGATGTGTTTTGTCTGCCTTTTAGTTCGGCCTGTCACCTAAAACAATAATTAAAAATAACCACATGATATTTGCTTAGGTGATGACAATCTAAAAACTACTTTTAAAGGGCAAACTTACTGCATGATGGAGAAGCTGTTCGAACAGCCATCTGCGGTTTTCTGCACTGACGGCTGGCAAGTCCCAGGAAATGGCCAAATTGTTAATGTCATCCTTCTGCTGCTCGCTGATGTGTTTATTACCATCAAGCTTATAGAGGAGAAAAATTCCATTTTAGTATGTTGCAAATATATTGCCTAAAAAATCTGCATTTTCTTGGGGGGGGGGATTTACACTTATATATAAATGAGTTAATTTCAATTATGATTTCACTAAGGCTTTAAGTAAATTAGTATTCACCATGCAAATTGTAGAACGAATATCTAGATCTGGCACATCATCGAGCTGGACAGTGACAGTGTCTCTATCAGCATGGACCAACATGTGAATAATAGCCTTGCTGAGGCCATGCAATCGTGGCCCATCATTCAAAAATGAATGCCCAATCATTCTGCCTGCTACCACAAATAAGTCACTGTCTGCCATAATCTGAGAAGTAGAATGCACTAGATGGTTCTCTTGTCCCTCAAAGAGAAGGGTCATGTTGGATGCACCTGGAGAAGAACAGTACAAGCAAAATAAAAAAGCTATAGCTTTATCTATTGATGTAAGTAGTTGATTAATGAAGTTGTCAAACATGATGCAAATACTTCAATGGTATCTATTTTTTTTTTTTTTATTTCTGGAGTAAATTTTTCGATGGATTATTTTAAAAACTCATCTCACATTAATTAAGAAAAGGATATAGAAACATACCGCTATGGATGTTAAAGCCATGTTGCAACTTTAGCATTGCCATGCTGAAAAAATGTCTCTGGACCCCAGTGCCAACAGCTGTGTCACCTATTTTAAAATTGGGAAAAAGAAAAAAACAACAACAACACAAGTAAAGTTACAAACTGCTTTACAGCACCCTTTAATGGAAAATTCTCATTTACCAAGTTGGAATGTTAAACAGCCTTTAAAGAAACTAACTGAATGTATGCTTCACCATAAGCATTACCTTGTAAAGAACAACGAAAAGGTCCTGCCCAATCAATCTGTGGTCTTTTGTAGAAAGCAATGATCTCTCGGCTCTGGGATGTTTGATCTTGTCGAATGTCAATGATAGCTGTGATTGTGGGGTTCTCCTCCTTTTCCTTTAAGAGATGCCTCTTAAACAAAACTGCAGCATCTTGGGGATCACTGGCCTTTTCCCACTGTTCTACTAAAAGATAAAGTACATTGTATGCAAAAATAACATTTTATACTGTAAACCCAGTAAGCCAAAAAATTAAGGCCCAGCACATTTTCTGGTAAGCACGTCAATTTGGAATTTTAAATATACTCTGACATTTGGTATGAAAAGTACCTTCCTTATTGTTGGCTGGGATGTCAGTGTTCATCTCAGCAGCAAAATTGAGAAGTGTGTCTCTGACTTCATGTGCTGTATGATGCAGGTCATCCACTTCACTTTACCCAAAGTGGTGCAAAAGAAAAAAAAAGATCAGTGTTTAAACATATATACACTGATCTATCTATCTATCTATCTATCTATCTATCTATCTATCTATCTAGATAGATAGATGCAGGAATACTGTCAATAAAAGACAAGGTCACCTAAACAATGCAGTCTAAAGAAGCAAAAGTATATTGTCAAACTGCCAGGATGAACACTGATAAAAGCTCATCCATGTGGTCAACATGATCATAGAAGATGAACAGGTTAGGTAAGGATGAGCCCCTGCTATGACATGATGCAAAGACAGAAGCAAGAGCAACTATAAATGTGCTACACATAGCATTTGTTTAGTGTTGTCCAACTAAAATGAACTTACCGATCACCACATGTACTGGCATGCAAGACCAAGTCATCTGGAGGATAACGATTTCCCCAAACAGGACAAGAAGGCTGAAGAGGATATTGCAATTAAAAAGTGTATTTATTTTAGTCCAAGCAAAGATGAATAGTCCAAATCTAGCACAAAATGCCACAGGTAATTAGCAAATAATGAAACAGTTGAACAAAGACCTGCTTGGAATTTTGTATTGTCCATATTACAATGTTAAATATATCTGGGAACTCACCTCCAATTGGACTTCATTCTGATGTGCCTGGTCAGTCATGCTTTCACACGCAGCTTCCTGGTAAAGGAATATAATGTTACATTACAGATTTATGGTAGGTACATGCTGCTCACGATTTGTCATTTAGAGCAAACTAGGGGATCAACAGCCCTCATGGGGACACTCCAATAGGGCATAAAGTTTTGGACTCTCCACCAATTGCTCTAAAGAAACGAAGAAGCTTCTCAGATGAGAGGTGGCACATCTTCAAGGAAACTTATAGAAGTCAAGATGCTTTCTTTCCAAACTCTTTAGACTACAATGACTGGGATGACTGAGAAACTTCACAGACATTTAGAGCAAAACTTATGACTGATTTCAGCACATACATTGACTCTGGAAATTCACCCAAAGTAGTCTTGGGTAAAGCATAATATTATGTCCTTCCATTTTGAAAGTAGTAAAAAGAATACAACTTAAAAAGTTTTAGTTT